>NC_041003.1:22616572-22865505 GCF_004193775.1 Glycine soja | reverse complement strand
AGTTGACGTTCGTACTGAAGTCCGGTAACGTGTAACGCGAATCGGAGCATTTCGTGCCAATCCTTGTATGACACGGTCATCTTTTGGATAATCTTTTTGATATTCTTATTGGCTGCTTCCACGGCTCCATTCATCTTTGGCCGGTAGGGTGTGGAATTGTGATGCTGGATTTTAAACTCCTCGCACATTTCCCCCATCATCTTGTTATTCAGGTTGGTGCCGTTGTCCGTGATAATCTTCTTTGGCAAACCATATCGGCAGATAATCTCCTTCTTAATGAACCTGACCACCACATTCCTCGTGACATTGGTATATGAAGCCGCCTCGACCCACTTGGTGAAATAATCTATCGCTACGAGGATGAAGCGATGACCATTCGAGGCCTTGGGCTCAATGGCCCCGATGACATCTATTCCCCACATGGAGAAAGGCCAAGGGGCGGACATGACATTCAGAGGATGTGGTGGGGCATTGACATTATCTGCGAATGCTTGACATTTGTGGCACTTCCTCACATGGACACAACAATCACTTTCCATGGTAAGCCAGTAATAACCTGCTCTTAAGATCTTCCTGGCCATAGCATGCCCGTTGGCGTGTGTTCCAAACGAGCCCTCATGGACTTCTTCGATCATGTGATTTGCCTCCTTGGCATCCACACATCGCAGGAGTGTCATGTCGTGATTTCTCTTATACAGTGTGCCTCCGCTCATGAAGAAACTGGCTGCCAACCTCCTCAATGTCCTTTTATCGTTGTCGGCAATCTCTGGCGGGTATTCTTTGCTTTCGACATATCGCTTGATGTCGTAATACCAGGGCTTTCCGTCCCGTTCCTCTTCCACTTGGCAACAATGTGCGGGTTTGCCACGACACTGAAATTCAATGTAGGGTAGGTCCCCGTGCGGTGTTAGCTGGAACATAGATGCCAATGTAGCAAGTGCATCCGCCATTTGATTTTCCTCGCGGGGAACATGATGGAAGGAGATCTCATCGAAAGTCTCAGCCAACTCCTTGATGTAGGCTTTGTAGGGTATCAGCTTGGGATCTCTAGTTTCCCATTCTCCTCTCAACTGATGGATTACCAACGCTGAGTCGCCGTACACCTTGAGTAGTTTGACATCGGAGTCAATTGCTGCCTGGACGGCTAGGGCACATGCTTCATATTCGGCCATGTTGTTGGTGCAGTCGAATCCTAGCCTGGCTGTGAAAGGTACACATTGATTGTCCGGAGAGATCAACACTGCCCCAACGCCATGACCTAGAATGTTTGACGCTCCGTCAAACCATACAGTCCATTTGTCCCGATCTTCGTCCAACTTTTCCTCGAACAAGGCCATGATGTCCTCATCCGGGAATTCCGGATGCATGGGCTGGTAGTCGTTAAGAGGCTGTTGAGCCAAATAATCTGCCAAAGCGCTTCCTTTTATCGCCTTTTGGGTGACGTAGACTATATCAAACTCAGATAGCAAGACTTGCCACCGGGCGATTCGTCCTGTGAGAGCTGGCTTTTCAAAGATGTACTTAACCGGGTCCATTTTGGATATCAACCAGGTAGTATGGCTCAGCATGTACTGCCTTAGGCGATGGGATGCCCATACTAAAGCACAACACGTTCTTTCGAGCAAGGAGTAATTCATCTCACAGGTCGTGAACTTCTTACTTAGGTAGTAAACAGCGCGCTCTTTCTTCCCAGATTCGTCATGTTGCCCCAGCATACACCCCATTGACTCGTCCAAGATTGTCATGTACAAAATGAGAGGCCTTCCAGGTACTGGTGGCATAAGCACGGGAGGATTCATTAGGCACTTTTTGATCCTTCCAAAAGCCTCTTGGCAATCCTCATTCCACCGGTCAGTTTGGTTTTTACGCAAGAGTTTAAACAACGGCTCACAAATGGCGGTGAGCTGCGATATGAATCTGGCAATATAATTCAAGCGCCCCAGGAAACCTCGGACTTGCCTCTCTGTACGGGGTTCTGGCATCTCAAGGATAGCCTTCACTTTTTCGGGGTCTACCTCTATCCCTTTCTGGCTTACAACGAAACCAAGCAATTTCCCTGATTTGACTCCAAAGGTACACTTAGCGGGGTTCAACCTTAATTGATATTTCTTAAGCCTTTCGAACAATTTCCGCAGGTTGACAAGGTGTTCTTCCTCAGATTTAGATTTAGCAATTATGTCGTCCACGTAGACCTCGATCTCTTGATGCATCATATCATGGAACAAAGCTACCATGGCCCGTTGATAAGTTGCCCCGGCATTCTTGAGTCCAAAGGACATCACCTTGTAACAGAACGTTCCCCACAGGGTGACGAAAGTAGTCTTTTCCATATCCTCGGGCGCCATCTTTATCTGATTGTAACCAGAGAAACCATCCATGAAGGAAAATAAAGCGAAATTGGCCGTGTTATCTACGAGGATATCGATGTGTGGTAACGGAAAATTGTCCTTGGGACTGGCCCGATTCAGGTCCCGGTAATCTACACACATTCGTACTTTCCCACCCTTTTTAGGAACTGGTACGATGTTGGCAACCCATTCTGGATACCGAGCGACGGCCAGAAATCCAGCGTCAAACTGTTTCTTCACTTCTTCTTTTATCTTCAAGGACGTTTCGGGCTTCATCCTCCTCAATTTCTGTTTTACTGGGGAACACCCGGGATTTAGAGGCAATCGGTGCTGCACAATGTCAGAACTCAAACCGGGCATATCTTGGTATGACCAAGCAAAGATGTCTTGGTAGTCTTTTAGCAGGGTTATTAATTCTTCACGGATAGGTGCGGTAATGCCTGTACCTATCTTTACTTCCCTCTTTCCACTGCCAATTCCTAAGTCTACTAGCTCTGTTTCTTCTTGATGAGGCCCCATTTCTTGGTCCTCATGGGCGACCATTCTTTCTAGTTCCGAAGGAAGTCCCACATCCTCATCTCCTTCATCTTCCGTTTGGTTCATTTCTTGCTCGAAGTTGATAGACGGGTCCCAGGTATTAGTACCTTCGGGGGACTCGTCATCGAATCTGCCGTTTCAGAAAAAGAAGTAAACATGCAAATGAATGAGAATGGGTAGAGACCAGGAACAGATGAAGAAAGATCCTTGTATTATAAATTCAAAGACAAAAGACACAAAGCCTTAACAAAATGAAAACTCTAAAGCCTAGGCCCAACTATAGAGCTTTTAAAACCGTAAAGGTTTACATTATGCTTGTTGCGTAAATGCCGGGGCGTTCCTCCACCCGCCAATTTCCCAGCTGGAAATCAGGAGGGCATGGTCGGACCAAATCCAAAGTACTTGGAACATCATCTTCACATATCGCGACCACTTGACCTTCGTCTCCCAGACCCGCACTTATAAAGCTTCTACTTATGTGGCAGGGCGGGCTTCCTTCACTTTCTTGTCTCCAACGCGAGCTCTGACCACTGTCCTTCCTTCCCGCGGTGCTTCTTTTCATGTCCGCCTGAGTGGGCTTATAGCCTAAACCATACTTCCCACGATTTCCTTGGGTTTTTATCAGGCTAGTTATGCCGCCATTGTCTTTGCCTAAACCCATCCCGGGTTCATAACCGTTCCCCAACATAACTCGGGCCATCATTATCGCCGCATCGGACAGACAAGGTTGCCCAAAGAGGGAGTCCACGGAGGAAATGCTGACCACCTCAAAAGACTGGAAAGCGGTTTCTAACGATTCTTCTGCGGCTTCCACATAAGGCATGGAGGATGGGCAGCTTACCAAGATATCTTCCTCGCCTGATACGATGACCAAGTGCCCCTCCACTATGAATTTCAGCTTTTGGTGGAGTGTAGAAGGCACAACTCCCACTGAGTGGATCCACGGGCGCCCCAACAGGCAGCTGTAGGGGGGGTTAATGTCCATTATCTGGAAAGTGACTTGACAGGTGTGAGGGCCTATTTGTACTGGGAGATCGATCTCTCCCCTAACCTCTCGGCGAGTGCCGTCGAAGGCCCGAACCACCATTGAACTTGGTTTTAAATGGGAAGCATTGAATGGTAACTTGTCCAAAGTGCTCTTAGGCATCACGTTTAAACTGGAACCATTATCGATGAGTACCTTGGCCACGATATGGTCCATACATTTGACTGATACGTGTAAAGCCTTATTATGCCCTCTCCCCTCGGCAGGGATTTCTTCTTCGGCGAAGGCAAGATAGTTGTTGGCAGTGATATTGTTGACCAGCCCTCCGAAACCTTCTACCGAAATATCTTGGGCCACGTGAGCCTCGTTCAGCACTTTTACTAGCAGAGCCCGATGAGGCTCGGAGCTCATAAGTAACTCTAACAGCGAGACCCTAGCCGGGGTTTTGTTGAGCTGTTCGATAACCTTGAATTCGCTCTGCTGAATTATCCGAAGGAACTCGCTGGCTTCCTCTAGCGACACCTCCTTTCTACCATCCCTTTTCTCTGGGGGCCCCTTTGCTGACATATCTTTACTCGAAGCGTGGGGTGCTTCGCCATCTTGTTCCTCCACCACTTTTCCTTTTCCTTTGACGTCGGCGGGTTGGACTGGTAGGTCCGGAGGTGCGAACACACGACCACTACGGGTCACACCGCTCGGCCCCGTGATATTTGTTACTTTAGCTGACAGCGAGCTGACGTCAGTGACTTCTTCTTCCTTCTTCCCCGGAGGTGTATATCTCCACGGGACCGCGTGACTATTTTGGTACGGGAAAGGAACAGGTTTGGCCATTAAGGGGTGCCCGGGCTTTTGCGAGGCTGCACTTTTAGTGAAGTATATCACCAAGGGTTTGGGCTTCGCAACACCGCTCCCCTCCGTAGATTGCATGCATATATGCGGCTCTTCTTTTCCTTTAATGCCGACTTCTAGTCGACCTTGGTCTATCATCCGTTGTAACAATTCCTCTACTTCCAAACACGTCTCCACGTCATGCATCTCGCCGGGATGTAGCAGACAGGAATCCTCCTTACACCCACTATGGGGAATTACACCTCCCTTTTGTAGGGCCTCAAAGATAAACCTCCTAGGGGTTGCCACATCTCTCAACAGTTTAGACCTGTGGGGCCTATCGGATTCAACTGCATTAACTGCTCCCCCTCCATGATTGGCGAGCGGGTTGGTCCTCACATTGGGCCGATCCTCTTGGAAAGTCAGCCATCCGGCATCCATTAGATGTTGGACCTTGTATTTAAGGGCCAAGCATTTTTCGATGGAATGCCCCGGGGCACCCCCATGGTACTTGCAAGTTGCATTAGGGTCATACCACTTCGGGAAAGGGGGTTCGAGGACCCTTCCGGGAGTTACCACGGCCAAATGATTGGCGATGAGGGATGGTAGAAGATCTTCGTACGTCATTGGGAGCGGGGTGAATTCCGGCAACGGCCTCGGAGGGAAGTTCCTTGTCGTGTTGGAATTACCGGCCGGTCGAGTCGCGTTCGGAGTTGGAACTTGGGGAGCTTCCCTCTGGGTGGGTGCCTTAGGCTGCACGGGTGTTGAGCTAGAGGCGTTCCCAGCATGAGCCGAGAAGCTTGGGTGATGTTGCGCGTACTGATGGGTACCATGAGGTGTTTGCTGGGGTTTGACCCATGCGGGTGTTGAAGAGACGGCATGGGCATCTCCTTCCTTCCTTTTTGCCCCTGTTGCCCCGATTCTTTTGGCGTTCACGTTTGTGGAGGAAACGTAATCAAACTTTCCTCTCTTCAATCCCACCTCGATTCTTTCCCCGGCAAACACCAGATCCGCAAAGCTGGACGGCATGTAACCCACTAGCTTCTCATAGTAGAACACTGGCAGAGTGTCTACCATCATGGTGATCATCTCTCTCTCAACCATGGGAGGAGCTACTTGTGCCGCCAAATCCCTCCATCGCTGCGCATATTCTTTAAAGGTTTCACCCTCTTTCTTGAACATATTCTGCAGTTGAGTACGGTCAGGAGCCATATCAGAATTGTACTGATACTGCCTTAGGAAGGCGGTAATCAGATCCTTCCAAGTACGGATACGGGTAGCTTCCAAATTAGTGTACCACACTACCGCAGCTCTGGCCAAGCTATCCTGAAAGAAGTGTACCAACAGCTTTTCATCTTTAGAATGGGCGCCCATCTTACGGCAGTACATTTTGAGATGGTTTTTGGGACAAGTCGTCCCTTTATACTTGTCGAAGTCCGGCACTTTGAACTTCGGGGGAATAACAACATCGGGTACTAAGCAAAGATCCGTCATGTCTGCAAATGGATAGTCCCCAAATCCTTCCACAGCCCTCAATCTTTCCTCAAGGAGATCGAGCTTCCTCCTTTCTTCAGTTGCCGGGGGCGGCCCTTCCATAGACAAAACTATTGGCGATGCTGCGAGGTTGGGTTGAGGCAACGTGCCTGGTGCCGGCCCTTCGGGGATCGGGGGATAAAACTCGACATCCCTCCGAGCATAATCTTGAGGGTCTTTATGGACTTCGTCGGGCTGCTGAGGAGGCTCTTTTTCATGGACGGGAGAAGCAATGTGGCCCGCATCTTCTTGCAAGATGGGTGGTGAATAGTTGGGCGGCAATCCATAAGGGTAAGCTGCTCGGTTGTATCCCAGGTGAGGGCTGCCATCGTGCCCCAGTGCGTCCCTTCCCCGTCCTACTATGTTTGGGGGAGGCTGGTGCGTAGTTGCCAAGAGAGTCGGGTCTGCTTCGGCAGCCGAACTGACAGCGGCGGCAGTGGCCGCGTTCTTCTCCATGAGCTGCTTCATACCTAACATGGCCTCCATCATGGATGCCATTTGTTCTTTCAGAGCCGACATGTCGGCTTTCATCTGTTCCTGCGTCTCCTCTTGATCACCCATCGTTCTAGATTTGGATCTGGTGCGATAGGGATCCCTTGCGGCGCGTTTAGTTATGGTGTTTTTCCCTAAAAAACCAAACGTGAGGAGTGGGTAAAGAAAGAAAATGCATGCTAGAGATGAGATGTAGGAGTGATTTGATTTGCACAAGTTTTTTGGAGTAGGAACATGGGACCAACTCATTTTATTTCAAAAAGGAAGTCATATCTAGTCAAGGTCTAAGAGACCATACAAGTTTCCTAACGATTTCTAATTATGTGGGCCATTAAGTCTATCATATGCTGACAATAGCCGAGAAGCCCATGAATCTCTTCGGGGGTGGAGTAGGTGTCTGCCATCGCCTTGGCCTTGGCTAACAATCGGGGAAGTTCTTGACTCCCGTTCAAGGTAAGAGCAAACCGATCCATCCACATGGTTGCCTCTTGGTGTAAAGAGTCGATCACCCTTCCTCTAGCCTCTTTTTCCGCATATACTTGAGCATACTCATCCGCGATTCTATGCTCGTGGGCCGTGGCTAGACCTAACTCTTCTTCGTACTTGGCGATGATAGCTAACATGTTGGTCTCTGTCTCGCATAAACGCTGAGACAAGCTTCTTTTGGACCTTGAACAAGCAATCAACTCCTCTTTCAGAACCATGCTATGTGCTCGCGACTGGTCCCTTTCTTCCCTTCGCAACTTGAGTTCACTATTGCTACCCCATAGAGCTCCGCGAAATTTGTTCCGGCCATATTCTTCCTTGCGAGCCCTCTTGGTCTCTCGTTCAAGGGCTCTTGCGGTAATTGCATTCTCTTCCCGTAACCCGGCACACTCCTTCCGAACGTGTGTGGCAGCCAACTTGAACTTCTCCTTGGCGAGTTTTGCCTTTCCTAACTCGCTTTTGAGAGCTTGGACTTCCTCGTCCTCTTCCAGTGCTTCAAAATTCTCTTCGCTGACGACTTTTAACTTGGCGAGCCAATCTAAACCTCGTATGCGAACTTTCAGCCATTCGTGGTACCCACCAATGATGCCATTACGAATGCCTTTAAGCTCTTGATCTTTCCTTAACGGGGTTTCCCATGCCTTATGGATTCTTTGTATAGTCTTGGAATTTTGTGCGCCGAGATCCCTCACAAGGAAAGGAGACATGCTTTCTTCCGTCGGTGCTCCCCTCATGGGGTACCCTAGTTGTCTTATAGCGAGCGTGGGATTGTAATTAATACAACCCCTCGTTCCTACCAGCGGAATGTTTGGGTATCTTCCACATGAGAAAAGGACTCCTTCTCTTCCTTCCTTCCATCGGGGGAACCAAATGATTGTTCTACTTCCTATCCCGGCCAAGAGCTGGTCCCAATCCATTCTCCTCTTTTCAGTACACGAGCGATGGCTCAGGAGCGGACATGGATGTCTTGTGTCTTGTTGGAACAAGTGTGAAACCAACCAAACACAGAGGGCGGGTAAGCAACAGATGATCCGTGCGCTACTCTTCTCGCACCTTCGGTCAAATGTGTCAAATAGATCTGCCAAGACAGCTACCACCGGACTTTCCTTGCTATGGTGGTAGGCAAGGAAAGCGTCGATCGCTGCTAGGCCTACCAAACCATCCACGTTTGGAAAGAGGACGACCCCAAAAATTAGCAAAGCTAACACATCCATAAACGGGACCCATTCTCCTTGATTGGCCATACCCCTCGCTTTGTCTTCTAGGTACTTCTGTGGTAGGCCCACTACGCCGTTCCGAGTCTGTTTTATGCGGTCCAAACCTCTTGCGGAATCCTTGACCACAGTTGCAATTCTGCTCAAGGAGGGGAGACATCCGGAGGAAAGATATGGTTTTCTTCCCCCGAGAGGACATCCTAGAATTTCTTCAAATTCTTCAATGGTTGGTACTAATTGGAAGTCTCCGAATGTGAAGCATCTCAAAGGCTGGTCGTAGTATTGGGTAAGTGATGCAATGGCTTCTATGGACACCTCTGCTATGGTCAACTCTAAGATCTTTCCGTAAGTCTTGCGGAAGGCTTGCATTTGGAGGGGTTCCATCAACCGCCCTAATTCCTTGATGCTGGTGGTATCTGGGCTTTTGACCTTGACTTGGTAGAACCTCTTGCCGGTTTGATTTGTTCCCATGCTTACTAAAGTGAGATAAAAGCTGGTGCAAATCAAAACTCCGATATCTCATGGGTGGAATGGATGAATGCATGATGGAATGCATATGACACAGATGCAATCTAGGAATGCGGGGGTCCGGGGAATTTGTCCCCTTCTTAGATACGACGTCTAGGGGTAGCAAAATGCCCCAACGCACGTTTTTAAGAAGGCGACACGGACCCTCCGTTGGATCAAGACAGAACCCATATGCAATGCCTATGCAAAAGACACAATGCGGGAACGTACACAGTATGACAATATTTACTGAACATAAGCAAAAGGGTATATGATACTCATGCATGGCAGTGTGAAAAATGGCACGCAGCGTGTTTGCTTCGTGCCCCTATTTAAGGGACCTATAAGGGAGAGAACTAACTAGGCTTTTAGCAATAATCCCCAAGGTAGTTATATCTCTCTTGATGGTTTCTAGAGGTATCATCCCCTTTGAAGAACATATTGTAGCAGTAGGGACTACTAGCAACAATAGGTTTTCAAAGAGAAAAGCTCTAGATGAGGGTTCACTGTAATCAAGCAAGTCGGAGACCTAGCATGATCACAGATTCACCTCCACTCCTTATGCTCCCATGAACCCGGGTATAGGGCCCTTTTTCACTCACAGTGTGTGCAAATAGTGTTGGTGTTTGTGTGCATCAAATGAATAAATATTTACCTCATGCATACATTCTAAAACACACTAAAAGCAACAAATAGTTTATATACACGAGAACATAAGACAAATAAAGGGAAACCAACAAAGGAGAAAGTCATGATAAAACATTGCACAAGATTAAATGGCCTAACTCTCTAAAAAAAGTCCCCAGTGGAGTCGCCAACTGTCGCAACCTACCCTTCGGCGGGAGAGCGACGCGTGACTCGCGGGATGCGTGTTCCACGAAAGGAATACGCGCGGAGTCGCCACCAACGTTTATTTGAGGAAAACGTCGGAAAAACCGGAAAAGACGCGATCTACGAACTTTTTAGTGAAAGGTTCGGGAGTTGTATTTACGCACGGGGAAGGTATTAGCACCCCACACGTCCGTCCCAAGGGACGGCAGCCTTTAATCGAATGTGCAAACATGACTTTGATTTTTATGTTCCCTTTTATGTTCTTATATCCTTTATACCCTTTTTATATTTTTTTCTTTTTCGTGGTCGACAAGGGTGTTTCCCTTTGCTCCTACGTATTCCTCAATTTGTGATGAGGAAATCAGACCTACGTAGTTCTTTCTTATCAAGTGATTCTTTTTTTTTTTACTTAAGTGGTGATCATTTTAAGGCGTTGGACCTTAAAAATGATCCATTTTACTTAGTGAGGAATTGAAATGACGAACTTTCGAAAGCCTATTTTTGTGGACGAGCTTGACTAGGCGAATTGATTTTAGCCTTAGTTTCACTTTAGTTATTAATCAATTCGGTTAAGAATGAGAAATCCCAAAGAGAAAACGTCCGATTGATTTTCCGCTTTATTTTACTAAAAGATGTTTTTTGATTATTTATATTATTTTTTTACCTCTTTTTGATTTCCAACGTGGTTACGGCACGACCGAACGGTCGGAATTTATTTTAACCGAAGTTAATGGATAATACAATTCAAACGTTCGGTGGAAATTTATTTTATTTTTAGTTTAAGCGAGAAATGACTTAAGTAAAATGGCTTAAGCACGTCAACAGGGGGGT
Source organism: Glycine soja (assembly GCF_004193775.1). Lineage (NCBI taxonomy): Eukaryota > Viridiplantae > Streptophyta > Magnoliopsida > Fabales > Fabaceae > Glycine > Glycine soja. The sequence goes on along the minus strand of NC_041003.1, from coordinate 22,854,913 downwards.
ATAAAAAGTAAACAAAATGAGAATAAAAATGCACGAAACACAATGTGGACCACTACGGGTGCATAGAATGAATCGAAAAGCTTGGTTCGAGGTACTTACCCGTTGAAGATCGAAGAACGATGAAGAACGAATGAAGAACGTCGAAGAACGGTTGAAACCTTAGCGAGATTCCTCACGGAAAACGTTACGGAAACGTTTCGGAAGCGCCTCGGCTTAGATTTTCTTCACGGAAACAATTTTTCCAAGCAAATTCGAAAGAGAGAGAAGTGCCTAAGGGGCTGGACCATTTCCTTCTTGCTTTCCTCCCCTATTTATAGCAAAATAGGGGAGGTGGTTGCCGCCCAGCTCGCCCAGGCGAGCTCAGCTCGCCCAGGCGAGCAGGGTTGCTTCCTCCAGAAGCAACCGCCTTCTGGAGGAATCTTCTGGAGGGCCCAAATGGGCCTGGGTGCTATTTGCACCCCCATTTTTACTAAGTACACCCCCTCTGCTGTTTTTTGGTGATTCTTTTTTCGTAAAGTTACGGAAACTTACGAATTTCGTAACGATACTTGTTTTCTTTCCGTAATGTTACGGAACCTTGCGGATTACATAATCATCCCCTTTTTGACTTACGGAATGTTACGGAACCTCACTTAATTATGCAACGATGCTTCCATTTGATTTCCGGTGTGTCACGGAAACTTACGGATTGTGCATCAATATTTTTTTGGTTTTTCGGCATGTCCTGGAATTTCACAAATTGCCTAATGATGGGTGCCAAGCACCTCACGAGGACCAAAGAATGGTCGCACGTCATCGAGCAAAGGTCCCCGGACGAAATTAGGGTATGACACCAGTGTTTCCTCTAAATGGTCATTTAGAAACGAAATGCTAACATCCAAAATCTCATTTATGGTTATGGGAGATTTCATCAGCGGACTCTCCTTCCCCGGTAGGCGCATTGTTTTTCACTCAAAAAAGCATATGCTGCTCTAAATCAGTTGGAATATTTGTCTCCTTGCTAAAGCATGTTTGCATTTTAGTGGGAAAACACCGAGACTTTTTCAAGTCTCACAAGTTATCCAGAACTACGTAGGTCTGAGTTCCTCATTGGAGGATACGTAGGAGCAAGAGCCTCGCTTTTGTCGACCACACCGCCTTTTGTTGCCATAACTCAAGAGCTGGTAGCCCGCGGAGACACCTTACGGTTATCCGCACCTCGTCATTCAGTGACCCCAAGTGTGATTGATGAGCAGAGGCCAATGTGGTCATCTGGCCTTTTCCGGAGATGTCAGCATTTTCCGATGGAGACTTTTCAAGTCTCACAAGTTATCAAGAACTACGTAGGTCTGAATTCCTCATTGGAGGATACGTAGGAGCAAGAGCCTTGCTTTTGTCGGCCGCCCCATAATCTTTGTCATACTGACCCTGAGGTCATGTGACATGCACCCTTGTATCATCCAGAGGCGGCGGGCCCGATGATACGCGGAGATACCTTACGGTTATCCGCACCCTTTTTGTCATCCAGAGGCGGCGGGCCCGATGACAAGCAGAGACCAAGTTTGGTCATTCTGCACCCTTGTATCATCCAGAGGCGGCGGGCCCGATGATACGCGGAGATACCTTACGGTTATCCGCACCCTTTTTGTCATCCAGAGGCGGCGGGCCCGATGACAAGCAGAGACCAAGTTTGGTCATTCTGCACCCTTGTATCATCCAGAGGCGGCGGGCCCGATGATACGCGGAGATACCTTATGGTGATTCGCACCCTTTTGTCATCCAGAGGCGGCGGGCCCGATGACAAGCAGAGACCAAGTTTGGTCATTCTGCACCCTTGTATCATCCAGAGGCGGCGGGCCCGATGATACGCGGAGATACCTTATGGTTATTCGCACCCTTTTGTCATCCAGAGGCGGCGGGCCCGATGACAAGCAGAGACCAAGTTTGGTCATTCTGCACCCTTGTATCATCCAGAGGCGGCGGGCCCGATGATACGCGGAGATACCTTATGGTTATTCGCACCCTTTTGTCATCCAGAGGCGGCGGGCCCGATGACAAGCAGAGACCAAGTTTGGTCATTCTGCACCCTTGTATCATCCAGAGGCGGCGGGCCCGATGATACGCAGAGACCAAGTTTGGTCATTCTGCACCCTTGTATCATCCAGAGGCGGCGGGCCCGATGATACGCGGAAATACCCGAGTGGTTATCCGTATAAACATTCTTTTGCTATCTGTAAGACAGAACGCTTGATAGCATGCAGAGGCTGACATAGTCTTCTGCACCTTTTGTTCCTCCGGGAACAACAAGTCATTTACATGTGGAAATTTCATGGTCGCCCGCGACTCTCGAGGAGCGAAATTAGTGTCATACACTGATTTTCAGGGACCTTTGCTTGATGACATGCGACCATTCTTTGGTCCTTGTGAGGTGCTTGGCATCCATCATTAGGCAATTTGTGAAATTCTAGGAGCGACAAGTCATGGTCACCCGCGACTCTCGTCAACCGAGAGGAACGAAATTAGTGTCATGCACCGATTTTCGGGGACCTTTGCTTGATGACAAGCGACCATTCTTTGGTCCTTGTGAGGTGCTTGGCACCCATCATTAGGCAATTTGTGAAATTTTGGGAACAACAAGTCATTTGCATGTGGAGATTTTATGGTCACCTGCGACTCTCGTCAAATCGAGAGGGACGAAATTAGTGTCTTATCTTTACTTTCCTTTTATCTCCAATAAAAGACAAGTAAAGAGGGGCAACTGTCATACCCTAATTTCGTCCGGGGACCTTTGCTCGATGACGTGTGACCATTCTTTGGTCCTCGTGAGGTGCTTGGCACCCATCATTAGGCAATTTGTGAAATTTCAGGACATGCCGGAAAATATAAAAAATATTGATGCACAATCCGTAAGTTTCCGTGACACACCGGAAATCAAATGGAAGCATCGTTGCATAATTAAGTGAGGTTCCGTAACATTCCGTAAGTCAAAAAGGGGATGATTATGTAATCCGCAAGGTTCCGTAACATTACGGAAAGAAAACAAGTATCGTTACGAAATTCGTAAGTTTCCGTAACTTTACGAAAAAAGAGTCACCAAAAAAAAACAGCAGAGGGGGTGTACTTAGTAAAAATGGGGGTGCAAATAGCACCCAGGCCCACTTGGGCCCTCCAGAATATTCCTCCAGAAGGCGGTTGCTTCTGGAGGAAGCAACCCTGCTCGCCTGGGCGAGCTGAGCTCGCCTGGGCGAGCTGGGCGGCAACCACCTCCCCTATTTTGCTATAAATAGGGGAGGAAGGGAAGAAGAAGGGGTTCAGCCCTTAGGCACTTCTCTCTCTTTCGTATTTGCTTGGAAAAATTGTTTCTGTGAAGGAAATCTAAGCCGAGGCGCTTCCGAAACGTTTCCGTAACGTTTTCCGTGAGGAATTTCGCAAAGATTTCAACCGTTCTTCGACGTTCTTCATTCGTTCTTCATCGTTCTTCGATCTTCAACGGGTAAGTACCTCGAACCAAGCTTTTCGATTCATTCTATGTGCCCGTAGTGGTCCACATTGTGTTTCGTGCATTTTTATTCTCGTTTTGTTTACTTTTTATACCCCCTGTTGACGTGCTTAAGCCATTTTACTTAAGTCATTTCTCGCTTAACTTAAAAATAAAATAAATTTCCACCGAACGTTTGAATTGTATTATCCATTAACTTCGGTTAAAATAAATTCCGACCGTTCGATCGTGCCGTAACCACGTTGGAAATCAAAAAGAGGTAAAAAATAATATAATAATCAAAAAGACATCTTTTAGTAGAATAAAGCGGAAAATCAATCGGACGTTTTCTCTTTGGGATTTCTCATTCTTAATCGAATTGATTAATAACTAAAGTGAAACTAAAGGCTAAAATCAATTCGCCTAGTCAAGCTCGTCCATAAAAATAGGCTTTTGAAGTTTGTCATTTCATTTTCTCACTAAGTAAAATGGATCATTTTTAAGGTCCAACGCCTTAAAATAATCACCTCTTAAAGTAAAAAAGAATCACTTGATAAAAAAGAACTACGTAGGTCTGATTTTCTCATCCCAAATTGAGGAATACGTAGGAGCAAAGGGAAACACCCTTGTCGACCACAAAAAAGAAAAATATAAAAAAGGGTATAAAGGATATAAGAACATAAAAGGGAACATAAAAATCAAAGTCATGTTTGCACATTCGATTAAAGGCTGTCGTCCCTTGAGACGGGCGTGTGGGGTGCTAATACCTTCCCCGTGCGTAAATACAACTCCCGAACCTTTCACTAAAAAGTTCGTAGATCGCGTCTTTTCCGGTTTTTTCCGACGTTTTCCTCAAATAAACGTTGGTGGCGACTCCGCTCGTATTCCTTTCGTGGAACACGCATCCCGCGAGTCACGCGTCGCCCTCCCGCCGAAGGGTAGGTTGCGACACCATCATTCTAGGCAGACCCTTTATGAAAACTGCTAGAACTAAGATAGATGTTTATGCAGGCACACTATCCATGGAGTTTGGTGATATAACTGTTCATTTTAATATTCTGGATGCTATGAAATACCCATCTGAAGATCTTTCTGTATTTTGTGCTGAAATAATTGACCATGTTGTTGATGAATACATGACTGATCTTTATTCTAATCTGCATGCCTCTCACTCTTCATGCATTGAGTCTGAAATTGTACTTGATCATATGTCTGAATTTGATGCTGAGAGTGAATCTGAGAGTGATATTGATTGCATGTCTGGTGGTGGTGTTTTACCTCTCGAGATTGATTTTATAGAGTCAGATAGGACTAACCATGTTTCAGGAAGTACACATACCTCTGACTTTCTTTATGAGGTAAAGGCTGAGAAACCATCTCCTTCTACCACTGTCCAGCCGACCACACCAGAATTGAAGCCTCTGCCATCAAATTTAAAATACGCTTACTTGGATGATAGCAAGAGTTTTCCAGTGATTATATCTGCCTCCCTTGCTGATGAGCAAGAGGAGAAGTTGTTGTCAGTTCTCAAGAAGCATAAGAAGGCTATAGGCTGGACCCTGGCGGACATTCCTGGTATTAGCCCATCCACATGTATGCATCGAATAAATTTAGAGGATGGAGCTAAACCAGTAAGACAGCCACAGAGAAGACTCAACCCGGTGATTCTTGATGTAGTGAAGAAGGAGATAACCAAGCTTTTGCAAGCTGGAATCATTTATCCTATCTCCGACAGCCAATGGGTGAGTCCCGTCCAGGTAGTCCCGAAGAAGACTGGCCACACAGTGATCAAAAATGAGGAGGAGTTGATTCCTACTCGGGTGCAGAACAGTTGGAGAGTCTACATTGACTATAGGAGGCTGAACCAGGTTACCAAAAAGGACCATTTTCCCCTGCCATTCATTGACCAGATGCTTGAACGCCTGGCAGGTAAATCCCACTATTGTTTCCTTGATGGTTTTTCTGGTTATATGCAAATTACTATTGCTCCTGAGGATCAGGAAAAGACCACATTCACCTGCCCCTTCGGCACTTTTGCCTATAGGAGGATGCCTTTCGGCCTGTGCAATGCCCCTGGTACCTTCCAGCGGTGCATGATTAGTATTTTCAGTGATTTTTTAGAAAATTGCATATAGGTTTTTATGGATGATTTCACTGTATATGGATCCTCTTTTGATGGTTGTTTGAATAGTTTGGAAAAAGTTTTGAATAGATGCATTGAAACTAACCTTGTTCTAAATTTTGAAAAATGTCATTTTATGGTTGAGCAAGGCATAATTTTAAGCCACATTATTTCCAATAAGGGTATTGAAGTAGATCCTACAAAAATTTCTATTATTTCACAATTGCCTTACCCCTCTTATGTGCGAGAGGTGCGATCTTTTCTTGGTCATGCATGATTCTACAGGCGCTTTATAAGGGATTTTAGCAAAGTAGCCCTTCCACTGTCCAACTTGTTGCAAAAGGAGGTGGAGTTTGACTTTAATGACAGATGCAAAGAGGCTTTTGATTGCCTCAAAAGAGCGCTGACTACCACCCCCATGATCCAAGCACCCGATTGGACAGCCCCTTTTGAGCTTATGTGTGATGCATCAAATTATGCATTGGGGGCTGTCCTTGATCTGAAAATTGATAAATGCCCAGGGTGATATATTATGCTTCTAGGACTTTAGATGTTGCCCAAGCGAATTATACTACTACTGAGAAAGAGCTTCTAGCCATAGTTTTTGCTCTTGAAAAATTTCAATCTTATTTGCTTGGTACCCGCATTACTGTTTACACTGACCATGCAGCTCTAAAGTACTTGTTGAAGAAGGCTGATTCTAAGCCTAGGTTGATCCGATGGATGCTCTGGCTCCAAGAGTTTGACTTGGAGATCCGTGATAGGAGCGGAGCACAAAATCTAGTTGCTGATCATTTGAGTCGGATCGAACGTGTATCAGATGCGGATTCACCCATTCGGGATGATTTCCCAGATGATCATTTGTATATACTGTATAGTATTTCTGACTCTCTTTCTACTCCCTGGTTTGCTAACATTGTCAATTATTTAGTTGCCTCTGTTTTTCCTCCCTTAGCATCTTAGGCCCAAAAAGATAAAATTAAAAGTGATGCTAAGCATTTTATTTGGGATGACCCCTACTTGTGGAAATTGTGCAGTGATCAGGTAATTAGACGATGCATTCAAGATCATGAGACTGACTCAGTCCTGCAGTTTTGTCATTCTTCCGCACCGGGAGGTCATCTAGGTGTTCAAAGGACAGCTCGCAAAGTGCTTGATTGTGGTTTTTATTGGCCCACCATCTTTAAAGATGCGTGGAAGATCTGCAGCACTTGTGAGCAGTGTCAGAGAGCAGGAAATACACTTACATGGCGACAACAAATGCCTCAGCAACCTATGCTATTCTATGAGGTGTTTGATGTCTGGGGTATAGATTTCATGGGCCCTTTTCCTGTCTCTTTTGGTTATGTTTACATTCTCCTTGCAGTTGACTATGTTTCAAAATGGGTGGAAGCCAAGCCCACTAGAACTAATGATGCTAAAGTTGATGTAGACTTTGTCAGGTCTAATCTGTTTTGCAGGTTTGGAGTACCTAAAGCAATTGTTAGTGATCAAGGAACCCATTTTTGCAACAGGACAATGCATGCCCTGCTTAAAAAGTATGGGGTGGTACACAGGGTATCCACACCATACCACCCCCAGACCAATGGACAGGCAGAAATTTCTAACCGGGAAATCAAGAGAATTTTAGAGAAGATTGTGCAGCCAAGCAGGAAAGATTGGAGTACCAGGCTTGATGATGCTCTCTGGGCACATCGGACTGCCTACAAAGCACCCATAGGAATGTCTCCTTATCGGGTTGTCTTTGGAAAGGCATGTCATCTTCCAGTGGAAATTTAGCACAAAGCTTACTGGGCAGTGAAGACTTGCAACTTCTCTATGGATCAAGCTGGTGAGGAAAGGAAGTTGCTACTTAGTGAGTTAGATGAAATCCGCCTAGAAGCCTACGAGAATGCCAAGTTCTACAAAGAAAAGACCAAGAAGTTCCATGATAGCATGATAGTTAAGAAGGACTTCATGGTTGGGCAAAAAGTGTTATTGTATAATTCTAGGCTTGGACTTATGAGTGGTAAGTTGAGGTCTAAGTGGATTGGTCCTTTTGTTGTTACTAATGTTTTTCCTTATGGTACAGTTGAGATCAAAAGCGACTCCACAAATAAGAGCTTCAAGGTCAACAGACATTGACTTAAGCCATTCCTCACGAACCCTTCTTTAGTGGACGTAGTGGTGGAAGAGACTTCCTTACTCCACCCTACTCTTCCTCCACCATGACTTAGGGAGTTTTTCTTTTCCTATCTCCTTCTTTGCTTTTATTACACTTGTCCGATTCTATTTGATGATTTAATTGTTTTTAATCTTTTAATTGTGCTACATTGAGGACAATTTGTTGTTTAAGTATGGGGGGGGGGTGTTTTTTGGTTTTGCTAGTTTTGTTGGTTTTGTAAATTTGTTAGTTGTGTTAATTTGTTAATGTTGTTAGTTTCGTCAGATTTTTAGTTTAATATTTTGGGTCAATTTTGTGTGCATGTACGACTTTGCATGTTTTTCTTTGAATTATAGGATATGTTCATGAAATGGGTAATTGTTTTGAAAATAAAAGTTCTTGACATTTTGTGACTTGAAATCCTTGATTCTCCTCTACATGTCATGATAGTTTTGCAAGCTCAATTTGAAAGTGATGAGTTTACCTTTGTGAGAATTTGAGCCATCCATCATCATAATCATTTGGTGTGTTTTTCCCCATTGATTGCTTGCACAATAGTCTTGGCTTGATTCTTGTTGATGCTTCCTAATTCACATGCATATTTGGAAATGATTGAGGCAATTTTGTTCTTATAAGCTTCTATCCAAATGGACTTACCTTGAATTAATTCCTTTGATAGCCCTTTTGAGCCTTGTTTCCCTTTCCTTGTTTTGAAGCTCACTACAAGCCTTAAATGAAAAACCATGATATCACCATATCCTTAAGGAATTTTGGAGCTTTGGAATTGTTTTAGGAATAAGTGTGGGGGGTTTTTGTTTCATTGGATAACTTGTTTTGTTGGCTATGCTTCATGATGTATTTTGGGCCATACTTGATGTACATTGTATATTGGTTAAATGTTGGACATGCTGAATGAAATGTTGTTTCTCAAAGGCTATAGAGTAAAAAAAAATCGAAAAAAGAAAAAGAAAAGCAATAAAGTTGAGTGAATAAGATCTTAAATGGCACAAGAATGATGAAACTCTTGGTTCTACTCTTTATGTTTAAATTTTATCTTTACTTCTTTTTATTTTCTTATTTTTTCTTAATATGCACTTATTTCCCATTGCTCCTCTATTCCTTTGGGATTTAGCCACTTATTCCATATTTTTCCATACCTTGTCCTTGGCCCCATTACAACCTTAAAAGACCTTTTGATCCTCATGTGCTTGTGTTTATGGATTGATTGTAAATTTTAGAATCTTGCCAAGTTTATGTGGTGTTTGTTTTCATGGGTGCTTTGAGGCTAAATAGTAGCCTAGACACTTGAGAGATAGAGTGTATATCTTGTGAGGCTTTATCACTTTTCATTCTTGAGCTGATTAACTATTTTGCCATGATTGGGTTGCTTGGATGATTTTCATGAATGTCTTGACTTTTTGGATCTCCTTATGTTAAATGTTACCCATTCCTTTCATTCCTTGATGTTTTTGTTTGTCTCTCTTTGATATCCTTGGATTTTGTTCTTTGTTTCATTTTGCCCAGGAGTGCAAAAGGCTCAGTATGGGGGGTTTTGATGTGCCATCATTTTCTTCTATTTTCTAAACCCTTTTTGCACCATTTTAATTACTGATTGGTCTTAATTGTCAATTAATCAGGCAGTTTTATTATTTGGGCTCATTTAGCTAATTTGATGTTTTTAATCTAATTTCAAGAATTAATGAAACATTGGGCTTAATCTGGATTTTGGTTATGGACTTGAAGAGGGCAAATAAAGCAGCGCTTACCTTAGTTAATTTCTAATTAGGAAATTTCGCAATTTTATTTTATGTTGTTCAGTGTTTATTTCGTTTTGAGCCAGAGTATTGTAATAGGGCCCACTGACTTTGAGTGACTCTTTTTAAATAGCAGCCTTGGGATTTGTGCAAAGGCATTTTGTTATGCTATTTTATTATTCAGAGCTTTTGTTTTAGGTTTTGACGTTTTTCTGTTCTAAGGCTACTGCTTTCGTTCTTAATGCAATCTTCCGTTTTCTGCTTCTAATTACAATTTCGTTCTTGCTTCTTCTTCTACTTTCATTTACGTTTTTGTTTCATTTACATTTTTGTTCATTTACGTTTCTGCTTCATGTTTCATTTGCATTTTTCTGTTTGAATCTATGGAAGGCTAGTTTTTCTGGTGTTGTTTCCTTTTGAGGACGAAGCCCAACTCTCTTTGAGGTTTCGTTTGTAATGTGGTTTCCTGGCAGTTTTCCCTTCACCAGTTATCCCAAATTCGTGAACATTAATCAGTGCACGCTTCGTGTTCGATTAATTGCCTCTGAGCCTAACTTGCGTTCATGCTTAATGGACAAAGGGCTAACTGGTGTATGTGGTGCATAATCACGTATTGACAACCCAAGTTGATTTTCGCTTAGTAAATTGAAATTGGGTTGGATTAAGTGGTTGACTGTTAGGGACGAATTCTCCATAACCCAGGATAAGATAATGACTTCTAAATCAGAGGAAACAACCCGTTTTTAATATTAGTAATTTCATATTCCAGTTTACTTATTCTTCTCTTTAATCACAAAACAAACAAACAAACCCCCCTAATCGTTACTGTTATTGCGCAAGTATATTATGAACATTTGGTTTGTCATTGCTTGTTGGGAAACGACCTAGGATCACTTCCTAGTTACTGCATTTTCATGTTTATTTGATTCGGGTACGGCCTCGATCATTAGTCAATTCAATTCAGAAAGAAAATCCCAAAGAAAAACGTCCGATTGATTTTTTTTTATTATTTTATTTAAAGATATTTTTTTATTATTATATTATTATTTTGCCTCTTTTTGGTTTTAAACGTGGTTACGGCATGAAATATAGGCCAGATTTTATTCTAACAGAATTTAAAAGATGTTATAACTCAAATGATCGGTGGAAATTTATTTTATTTTTTGATTAGGCGAGAAAGTGACTTAAATAAATTACTAAAGCACGTCAAAAGGGGGTACGAAAAGCAAATGAAACATCCTGGAAGGCCCAAGTGGGTCTAATTTCTATTTGCACACCCCTGTTTACTAAATACACCCTCTCTGCCCCTTTTTTGCTGATTCTTTTTCCGTAATGTTACGGAACTTTACGAATTACGTAAACGATACTTGTTTTCTTTCCGTAATGTCATGAAACCTTACGGATTATGCAATCGTCCCCTCTTTGGCTTCCAGAATGTTACAGAACTTTACGGATTGCGCATTAACACTTCCTTTCAACTCCCGACATGCCACGGAACTTCACGGATTGCCTAATGATGGGTGTCAAGTACCTCGAAGTGGTCAAGCGAAGGTCGCATCCCACCAAACAGATGGTCCCCGGACGAAATTAGGGTATGACACCTCATAACTCTTTTAGTTGTTTTCAAATGATCCATTCCTGGATTGCTTAAATATCTGCCTAATACTCCAACTATGTATGCTATACCCGGACGCGTACATACTTGGACATACATAAAACTCCCTACAGCTGATACATAGGGAATCTTCTGCATTTCCTGAATTTCCAAATTTCCTTTTGTGCACTGTTTGAGACTAAACTTGTCTCCCTTAGCAACCGGAGTATCCCTAGATTTACATTCCTGCATGCCAAACCTTTTAAGTACCTATTTGATATAGGTCCTTTGTGATAATCCTAGAATACCTCGAGATCGATCTCGGTGTATCTAAATTCCTAATACAAAGGAGTCATCACCAAGATCTTTCATTTTGAAGTTTCTTAATAGAAATCTCTTGGTTTCGTACAACATGCCTATATCATTAGTGGCAAGTAGTATGTCATCAACATATAAGACCAAGAAAATGTACTTGCTCCCACTGAATTTGTGATACACACAATCATTAACAAGATTCATCTCGAAACCAAATGAGAGAATGACTTGATGAAATTTGTGGTACCATTGACGAGATGTCTGTTTTAGCCCATAATTGGATTTTGTCAGTTTGCTCCTGACACAAATTTTTTTGGTTGCACCATATAAATTGTCTCATCAATGTTGCCATTGAGAAATGCCATCTTGACATCCATTTGATGAAGCTCCAAATCATAATGTGTAACAAGAGCCATGATTGTCCTAAAAGAGTCTTTCGATGAAATTGGAGAGAAAGTCTCTTTAAAGTCAATCCCTTCCTTTTGGGTATAGCCCTTCGCCACAAGACGAGCCTTATACCTCTCCACACTACCTTTGGAATCCCACTGGGTCTTAAATATCCATTTGCAACCAATGGGTTTCACACCTTCTGGTAATGGGACAAGTTCCCAAACCTTGTTGTCTTGCATGGACTTATACTCCTCATTCATTGCTTCAATCCACTTTTCTAAGTTAGAATCTTGCATGGCTTGATGGAAATTGACTGGGTCATCTTCCATCATACCATTATTTTCCTCATGTTCCTGGAGAAATACCACATAATCATCTGGAATAACGCTTCTCCTTTCTCTTGTAGATCTCCGCAAAGGTACTGGCTCATGAAGCATAGGTTCTTGAGTTTCTTCTTCATGAATGACCAAATTATCTTGAATGGAGGATTCAACAACAATATCTTGTAGAGGTTTCGAATTTGCTTTATCAAAAGGAACTATATGAATCGATTCTGGAATTGTTACTGATTCTTCCTCTAAGACAAAGTCTCTAACCTTATTCTTCCCCCCAAACTCAATATCCTCAAAGAATGTGGCGGTTCCCGTCTCAAAAATTGTCTTTAATTTGGGATCATAAAATTTATAGCCCTTGGATCTTTCAGAATAACCAATAAAGTAGTTACTCACTGTTCGGGAGTCCAATTTCCTTTCATTTGGCTTATAAGGCCTTGCCTCAGCTGGACATTCCTATACATGAAAATGTTTTAGACTAGGCTTTCGCCCAACCCAAAGCTCATAAGGTGTTTTGGCAGCTGCCTTGGTTGGAACTCTATTTAGAATGTAAGCTGCAGTCTTTAGTGCCTCTCCCCAGAGTGACTCTGGTAAGTTAGAATGACAAATCATGCTTCTTACCATATTCTTAAGAGTTCTGTTTCATCTTTCAGCCACACCATTCATGTTAGGTGACCCCGACATGGTGTACTATGGGACGATTCCACATTCCTCTAGGTACCTGGCAAAAGGTCCCGAACGTTGTTCACATGAACCGTCATATCTGCCATAGTATTCACCACCACAGTCAGATCTAACACACTTTATTCTTTTGTTGAGTTGATTTTCAACTTCAACTTTAAATGTTTTGAACACATCCAGTGATTGTGACTTTTTATGTATAAGAAACAAGTATGCATATCTGGAGTAATCATCTATGAATGATATAAAATATTGTTGATCATTCCATGAAGGTGTATGAAATGGCCCACAAATGTCTGTATGTATCGCAAGACGTCTGTAGCTCTATATGCACCTAATTTCTTGCTTTTGGTCTATTTACCTTTAATGCATTCAACACAAACATCAAAGTTTATGAAATCAATGGAATCCAAGATTCCGTTTGACACAAGTCATTCAATTCTGTTCTTAGAAATATGACCTAAGCGCTTGTGCCATAATGCTCCTGAGTTTGTATTATCAATTCTACGCTTAGTACCACGCAATTCTGCATTAAAGGATTCACCATAGGAAGATACGGTATCAAGTAAATATAGATTATCATTAGCCAAGAGCGAACCAGTTCCAAAAATATCTGAATTGAAAGACAACCTAAACACATTGTTTCCAAATGAACACAAATAAACCAATTTGTCCAAATAAGAAACTGAAACCAAATTACGTCTAAATGATGGTACAACAAAAGTGTCTTTTAAATCCAAATAAAAACCAGTACATAATAATAATCTAAAATGCCCTATAGCTTCCACCTCTACCGATTTACCATCTCCAACATAGATCCATCTTTTAGAATCAATTGGCTTCTAGTAGCTTAGGCAACCCTTTATTGAAACACTGATGTTAGTAGTGGCACCAGAATCTAACCACCAAGTGTTTCTAGGTACTTAAGCTAAATTGACCTCAAAATAGACCAAAGTAAGAAACATATCCTTCTTTGCACAGCAAGCATGATATTTGGTACATCTCTTCTTTATATGTCTAGGCTTACTACAAAAGAAACAGTTGTCACCTTAATTTTGTTTCTTTTGTGCTGGACCCTTAACAACTTCATTCTTGGGCTCCTCGGTTCTTTTTCTTTTGCCCTTGTCTTTAGAGGTACTCACAACATGAACCCTTTCAGTCCTTTCTTGCTTCAACCTTTCCTCTTCTTGCACATAGTATGAAATGAGCTCATTAAGAGATCATTTCACCTTCTTACAGTTATAAGAGATCTTAAACTGACTAAACTGTGTAGGTAGAGAAATTAGCACTAAATGAATAAGCAAGTCTTCTGATAGCTCAAGCTTTAGTGCCCTTAATTTTGAAGCAATATTTGACATTCCCATAATGTATTCCCTGACATTTCCTTTACCTTGATACTTCATGGAAATCAAGTTCTGAAGGAGAGTATTTGTTTCTGCCTTATCACTTTTTTCAAAGTGCTTTTCAATTTCAGCAAGGAATTCTTTGGCACTAGTTATATCATCTGAAATAGTGCCCCTAAAGACCTCAGGAATGCCACTCTTAATGATCATAAGACTCATGCAATTTGAGTGATCCCACTTCTCATGAAGTTTCCTATGTTTAGAGGTACTGGAATCCATAGGAGAAGGGGGTTTCTCAATCCTTAATGTAAGGTCTAGATCCATGCATCCAAGAACAATTTGCATGTTCTCTTTCCAGTCCTTAAAATTTGTACCATTAAGAATTGGAATCGAATTCAGATTAGCAGATATAGAAGCTACAACTGAAAAGATCAAAACAATAAGCTCAAGTAACAGTCATCAATGCATTTAAAGAATGATATGTCTCATCTCAAGATATCTAGAGCATCGTTAATATCAAGTCTTTAATAGTGGTATTAATTGGTAGTGATATCCTTATTGTAATGTTCAAACATTGATAATAAAAGCATATCAAATAACAAATCCATCTTTTGATGTGACTTATCATTCACATGCAAAACCTCATAATTATCACACGTTTAACATCACAGGTGACGTTAACATTTAACATTTATCATGAACAATCTACACAAGAGAGGTCACTTTGGTGATATCTTGATTCAATTAGCTCATTTAAATGCTAAATAATTAAAATGATACACCATAAATGAATTTTGAACATTGATGCACCAAATCCAAAATTAAAATGTTTCTTGAAGAAATTATTTTAACTTTATTTATTTATTTTAAATTTTAGAAGCCCATGATTATTATTTTAATATACTGCAGTGGCCTCTAAAAGTAAGAACAAACACATAAATGATGCATTTAAATTTATACTTATTATCTCACATGAAATAAGTACATGGTACTCATGAAATGCATAACCCATTAACACATCAAATTTGTATGCCTACACCGTAGTGTTACTCTACATGTGTTACATTGATTTATTGTTACCAAGTATCATTTACTACTTGTGAATTTGTCATGCTTAGAGCATGTAAATAACATTACAAAATCATTTTCATGTAACATATCCATATTGTCAATCATGCAATATACTCTACTGAACAATTGTCGTATTAATTTGATGTTATCAATCACCCTTTATATCATTGTTCATTCCGCAGTAATGTGATAATATTATTTTGTTTCCTCAAAAAATTGTACCTAATATGTGTATATGTTGTCCAAACATCATACATGAATCAAGCATGGGTAGCTCTGATACCAAATGTTGGGATTCAATCAATCAACCTAATTTCATTCTAACAGACAATCATCAATACTAACCACATGCTTTTTATTCATGTAGAGAGAAATTACTGTACAAACATGAATAAAACCCATTTGTGTTCCCATACTCAAAATCATGATGAAAACTAGATGTAGAAGCATTAGCCATAATGGAATAATGATGATAAAAGGTTGATCAGAAGATTAGTGACCTTCCAATTGTAGAGAGCCCTTCTTTTTCTTCTCTGAATTTTTTCTCTCTTTCGATGGGGATAAAGAGAAAAATGTTTGTACCCGATGCCTTGCTCTCTACAAATGGTACCATAACCTCTCATATTGGTAACTGCCATCATTTACCCCAAATTTGATAATTATAATTTGGCCCCTCATCAAATTACAATATCACTGGTATCTACACACTTAGCCTTTCGTGACATATATGCCCTTAGCCATAATTTTATATTTATTTTACCACTTTAATATTTTGGCTAATTATATAATGGGCCTAACTCATTCAATTATGTGATATATATATATATGTATCACCCAAAATTACTAACAATATATTCTCTTCCATTTTAGTCTGGATTTTTCTCATAATTGCCCTTTAATATGTTTCTCCAATGTTTTAATCAGGTGATTATTCATAGTATCAAACTTCAAATGCAATACATTGGGGACTAGATGATCGTAAAACAAAGGTTAATTTATTAGCTAGGCTTGGATTTGTTAGAAGTTGCAATTGCACACAATTATCCGAAGTCAAAGCAAAAGAGGCACTTTAATTAACTCATCCTTTTTCTTGATGTTTGCTGCAATTCTATATATCATGCCCACTTTATACTATTGCTCAAGTGGAGTTATCTAATGTTAGGAATTTTATAAATCCTAATTAATTAATATGGGCTGCATATTATATTATAACATTTATATTAGTTATTTACATTTAAATGGGTTCAATATAAAGTGATCTATTTAAGTGAACCCATTAGACTGCCAGAAAATTGATATGAGCCTAATGAGCGGAAACCAGTTTGACCCATTAGGGGATAATGGGAACCCTAATAGGTTTAAAACATAAGGCATGGTTATGGTCCCCAAGACACCAAATCAATAAACAATTTCTCCTCCCCCCATATGAAGAGAAGACGAAGGTCCCATAAGGAAGAAGGTGATTTGGTTGAGGAAGGTCATTAAACCAATTGTTCGTGACCACTGTCAGATTTCGCTGCATGTTGATCAAGCTTTCTATGGATTCAGGTATTCCTTAAAACCTCTTGATAATATGACGTAATGTGTTATGGTGCTCATTTGGTATTTTGTAAGGTTTATAGAAAATTCCCAACAATTGGTATCAGAGCCACCATTACTGTTAGATTATTGGGATTTAAAGTTTTGTTTGATATTTATTATATCTGGATCCTTTTAGTTATATGAACCCTAATTTTTATTTTGGGGAGAAACTATTTTGATCAATAAAATTGTAAAACCCCTAAATTTATGTGTTATGGCCATAAAGTTTTTCTCCTCTTTAGAATTAATAAAAGGCCTCTGCATTTGATTTACGGGCTTGTACAATTTTTTTTTGAGTTGCATTTGCTGGCATATTATTCTATTTGGGATAAAGGTTCTACATATCTGGTGTTGGCATTTAATATGTGGCACAATTTCATAAATATATATATTTTTTGTTTATATGAATCAGTAATAAGACAATGTTCTTTTGTCTTATATGAATAATTTATTATTTTTTGGCCAACTATTTTTTTTATGAGACGGTGATAAACTGATAATTTATGTTATTCATGTGGTTTTTGTCGTGATATGTTTGTTTTGGGTGTGTAATTAGTTTACCATGATGTAGTTTTTCAAACATTTACTCCTATCACAATTGGGTGCAAATTTAACCATTACGGATCCTTTCCATTTATTTGTGTGTCCTGTAATTTTAATTAAATTGATTGAACCATTATGTTGCCAAAGTAACCTCTATTGTGTAAATTGATTTAATTAAATTGCATAGATGTTAGTATGGAATTATTTATGCGAATTGTGCTCGGCCCAAAGGAAGATACAATTTGGCCAAATAATAACATACATGCGATGATAAATATGTGACAATTATTAAGTTTTTTTTTCATGAGAATAATAGTTGGTCCAAAGAAAGGCTATTATTTGTCAGAACTAATTGTCAATATTTGATCATTGCGTTAAGAGTGCCAATTACAAATTAATTTCTCTGTCCAAAGACTAGAATTGATGTTGTGCTAGGTATCTTGTGATGGATCTGTTATGGGAAATATTTGCATGTCTTGTTATATATACTTTATATGACTTGCTTGATTATTTGTGGACATGTTATTATTTTTTGTTCTATCTTTAGTTAATATTACTAGTGTTGCAAATGCTGCCCAAGTGAATTCTATCCCAATGCTAAATGGGACAAATTTTAAGGTCTGAAAGGAAGCCGTAAAAATTGTTCTTGGCTATATGAATTTGGACTTGGCATTGAGGACGGAACGACCCATTTCCACTCCGGAAACCTCTAATGAGGTAAAAATTAAGAAGTGGGATCGGTCCAACCAAATGTGCCTTATGATCATGAAGCGCTCTATTCCAGAGGCGTTTTGGGGCTTTATTTTTTAGGGTCAAAGTGCAAAGAAATTCCTTGAGGAAATTGAGCAATACTTTGCCAAAAATGAAAAGGCGGAGATGAGTAACCTTTTGGCTAAACTCATCTCCATGAAGTATAAAGGCAAAGGAAACATAAGGGAGTACATTATGGAGATGTCCAATCTCGCATCAAAACTCAAGTCACTTAAGTTAGAGCTTGGTGAAGACCTGCTCGTGCACTTGGTTTTGATCTCACTTCCTGCACACTTTGGGCAATTCAAAGTGAGCTATAACACTCAGAAGGACAAATGGTCCCTCAATGAGCCTATATCTCACTGTGTGCAAGAGGAGGAGAGGCTCCAAAGAGATAGGACTGAAAGTGCTCACTTGACTTCGACCTCTCAAAATACGAAAATGAAGAAGACTAAGGGTGTTGCGGAAGGGACTTCTCAGCAAAAGAAACAAAATAAGGATGAGGAATTTGCCTGTTACTTCTGCAAGAAGTCGGGACACATGAAGAAAGAGTATCCCAAGTATGCCGCATGGCATGTGAAGAAAGATAAATTTCTTACTCTAGTTTGTTCAAAAGTTAATTTGGCTTTTGTACCTAAAGATACTTGGTGGGTAGATTCTGGTGCTACTACTCACAAAAGTATGACTATGCAAGGTTGCCTATGGAGCCGACCACCAAGTGATAATGAAATATTCATCTTTGTGGGTGATGGCAAGAAGGTTGTTGTGGCAGCTATTGGAACTTTTAGATTACAGTTAAAAATTGGATTTTATTTGGATTTATTTGAGACTTTTGTTGTACCGTCTTTTAGACGAAATTTGATTTCTATTTCTAGTTTGGACAAATTTGGATTTTCTTGTTCATTTGGAAATAATAAAGTTAGTCTCTACCAAAATTCAAATATGGTTGGTTCTGGTTCTTTAATTGATAATCTTTACATTCTTGATGTTGTTAGTTCCTATAATGAAATACTGCAAATAAGTTCACATGGTACAAAACGAAAATTGAATGAGAATTCAGCCACCTTATGGCATAAGCGTTTAGGCCATATATCTAAACAAAGAATTTAGAGACTTGTGTTGGATGAAATTCTTGACCCTTTGGATTTATCAGACTTTGAGGTCTGTATTGAATGCATAAAGGGAAAACGAATAAACATAAGGAAATTAGGTGCAAAAAGAGCTAAAGACGTCTTAGAACTAGTGCATACAGACATTTGTGGTCCTTTTCCTACAACTTCTTGGAATGAACAACAATATTTCATTACGTTCATAGATGACTACTCTAGATACAGTTACCTATATTTGACACATGAGAAATCTCAATCCCTAGACGTTTTTAAGACTTTCAAGGCTAAGGTTGAACTTCAACTTGGAAAGAAAATTAAGGTTGTCAAATCTGACCGTGGTGGTGAGTACTATGGCAGATATGATGGATCAGGAGAACAACGTCTAGGATCTTTTATGCTTTTCCTCAAAGAGTGTGGAATTGTTCCGCAATACACTATGTCGGGCAAACCTAGCATGAATGGTGTAGCAGAACGAAGAAACCGAACTCTTAAGGATATGGTGAGAAGTATGATAGTCATTCCTCTTTGCCAGAGTCACTTTGGGGAGAAGCCTTAAAGACCGCAGTTTACATCCTTAATAGGGTGCCAAGTAAAGCAGTTGATAAAACCCCTTATGAACTTTGGACTGGTAAAAGGCCAAGCATTAATCATTTGCACATTTGGGGTTGTCGAGTTGAGGCATGGCCTTATAGGCCATATGAAAGAAAGCTGGACTCAAGAACAATTAGCTGCTATTTTGTTGGCTATGTTGAACGCTCTCGAGGCTATAAATTTTACAATCCCACCTTAAGATCCTTTTTCGAGACGGGAAATGCGAGATTTCTTGAGGAAGTTGAGTTTGGGAAGAAAGGGAACATAAGAAATGTTGTCTTCGAGGAAGAACCTGTTATTTGCAGTGATCAAGTCCTCGTACCAATTATTGTTCAAGACACAACTCCAGTAATAGAAGACAATGTTCAAACTATTGACATTATTCCAGAACAAGACAACAATGAGGTTCTCCCTCAAATACCTTTAGAGCTACCTCAACAACCTCAAGAAGGATTCAAAGGGTAATATCGAGAGATATAAGGCTCTTCTACTTGCTAAAGACTTTACTCAGAAGGAAGCCATTGACTATAAAGAAACCTATTCTCCAGTATCTTCAAAGGATTCTTTTGGTTAAATTGTGTAATTTTAAGAAAATTTGTGTAATTTTAAGACCTCCCATTTGTTATATTAATTTGTCTTGTATTTTTTGGTTAAATTGATTGAAACAACATGTTGCCAAAGTAACCTCTGTTGCGTAAGTTAATTTGATTGAATTTACATGGATGTTGCATGGAATTATTGTGAAGTGTGTTCGGCCCAAAGGAAGACACAATTTGACAGAATAATTACATGTTTGCAATGGTAAACATGTGGTGATTATAAATAGTGTGATTTTCCATGTGAATAATGAAATGTTCAAAGACAATCATTATTTGACAGGAATAATCATCATATAAGATTTCCATGTGAGCAATGGAGTGTCAAAAGGCAACCTTTGTTTGACGAGACTTATCACCAATGTTTGATCAATGCGTTGAGAGTACCACTTGCAATTAGTCTTTTTCAATCCAAAGATTGAGGATTAATGGTGCGTTAGGTATCTTCTTTGGGTCTTGAAATTTACCATAAAGATTATTTGTGCATTACATGTTTATTGTTCTCTTCTTTAATTGTTGTTGTTGTTACTACTATGGTTTAAATTACTCATATGTGAATCCCAAATCTGCATGTATAAAATTTAGAGTTTGAAATTATTTTGTGGGAGTCCTAAGGTGATATACAAGTAATCTTGGTATGTAACACTAGAATTAGTAAAGCGCATTATGCGTTAATTGAAGAGAACAAGAAACTATGTGTTTTCATATCGAAAGACTAGAAGTTTAGAGATCATTGGGTATTCTGACTTCGATTTTTCAGAATGTCTTAATAGCAATCACTCTACATAAGGATCCACATTTAACCATGTTGGTGGAGTTAATATTTTTCTATGAGGCATCATACTAGAATTTATGATTGCTAAATTATCGTAATCGGTTTGCATGTTGTCGCCAACATTAAGTAGCCATCAGGTGTTTATTGAGACAATATCTTAGCAGTCTTATTAAGGATTCAACCAAATAAAAGTTTGTTGACATAAAATATTTGGTTGTTAAATAAAGAATCCAGAAAATATAGATTTGTATAGAACATATAGGAACTCATTCCATGCTAGCTGATCCACTTACTAAAGGTATGACACTAAAGTTTTTTTTTTTCACGAGCACACTGCTCATATGGGTGTAATTCCTGATAGTACCTTAGTTTAGTGGGAGTCATACTCATGTTCTATATCTTACAGTTTGCAAACATTTTGTTATTTGGATTTTTTGCAAAAATAAAGTTGAAGTTTATCATTTCATTATAAGTTTGTTTGTGTGCAATATTTGTATTGCATTTTGGATTGATCTCTATAAAGAATAAAGTTTAGACTAGTTGGAAGTAGACATGATTAAGATCATATTGTATGTAATTTCCATGCTACTTATCCATATTTGATCTATGTCATCGAGTATGAGTAACAGTGGTGATCATTGTGGCTTAGTCAAGCTAAATTGTGATGAAAACTGCAGTGGTTTCCTGTTGCTATATGAGATGGACCAGATTGTATAAAAGGAGTCTAAAAGTAAATAACATACGGTTGCGCGCCTAAAGAATTTTGTGATATAAATGTCTAAGGTTAATATGAAGCCCAAGTGAGAGATTGTTAGGAATTTTATAATTCCTAATTAATTAATATGGGCTGCATATTATACTATAACATTTATATTAGTTATTTACATTTAAATGAGTTCAATATAAAGTGATCTATTTAAGTGAACCCATTAGACTGTTAGAAAATTGATATGAGCTTAATGAGCGAAAACCAGTTTGACCCATTAGGGGATAATGAGAACCTTAATAGGTTTAAAACATAAGGCATGGTTATGGTCCCCCAAGACACCAAATCAATAAACAGTTTCTCCTCCCCCCATTTGAAGAGAAAACAAAGGTCCCATAAGGAAAAAGGTGATTTGGTTGAGGAAGGTCATTAAATCAATTGTTCGTGACCACTATCAGATTCCGCTGTGTGTTGATTAAAATCTTTATGGATCCAGGTATTCCTTAAAACCTCTTGATAATCTGACGTAATGTGTTATGGTGTTCATTTGGTATTTTGTAAGGTTTATAGAAAATTCCCAACATCTAACTCTCATGCTTAGCTTCGGTTGATTGAAATCTTCTATCAAAAAATATACAAGAAAATTTTTTATTCATTGGAAAAGAATAAAAGTATAAAGTTGCATGCATGTGTTGATGACTCATGGATTTATTACTACTTTTTTTTATCATTGTGTTGCTAAAAAAAATAATCTAGGAGTCATCCGTTAAAATTTACTATTCAATCGTGATCTCCCCCAGCCTTTGTGTTACTGCTTATATTGTTGAAGTGTTGATGATCACAAAACGGTATGTTTTATCATTCATAATATTGTTCTTAACTTTCCACACTCTCCATGTGCAGCAGGGATTCCTTCCCAACGAAGAAGTTTGTAAACATTAGCTAGCAATACTGGTGAATAGGAGCAGAAGGCATTTTTCTGTGTACGTATACTTGGCTAAACAAAAGGGATGGCATTTTTTTCTGATTTAAAAGATGGCATTTAGTGTAATGATTTTTTTGTACAGATTGTTTATTGATCATAATTATTAGTCTGTCCTCAACTATAAACTAATGGTTTGCTTATTGCAACACCATATTATTGCTCCCAGGTTCAAATCCAAAACAAAACCAACAACATACTATTTATTTATTTTTTAACTTTCACTTTTTATTAGTTTTGTAACTGACATTTTAGTCAAATCATAATATATATATATATATATATATATATATATATATATATATATATATATTACAATTTTAAATGATCGGTTACAAAATATTAATTGTAACAAAATTACATAATTACTATTACTTTTTTTGAAGAATTACAATGACTACTAAATATTACACGACATAAGTCTGATTGCATTTCTTTGACTAAAACATTCAACTAATTACTACATTTTTTACAATATAAATTATATTTATCTTACATATTAAACTAGCTCAGTGTTCCATGTCCTGCATGAATACTAATTTTATAATTTATACTTGTATGAGAATGACAATGATTAATTTCAACCATTATATTAAAATGAAATATCAAGATTAAAACATTTTAAATTTAAATTAAAAACTAATTTAATCATAAAATCTCTATAAGATTTATCAAACAAAAGATTAAATATCTTAAGAATTTAATTTACGTCAAAATCATTATTATAATCACCACTATCGTTGTCACCACCAACATTGTGATCATGGTCACCAACATGATGATAATTCCAGCTACCACCTTATGTGATAATAATCATCTTATGTGAGAATAAAAATAAATAATCTTATTGAAAAATGTGATGCACTTGAGGATTGAAAAAAAAATTCTGAAATATAATTGAAAATATCAAATATTTCAGGGACTTGGATTAATTTAATCTTAAAATTAAATTATATACGTAATAAAAAAAATTATGTTTGTATTTTGCATAAATTTACAAAAATATAAAAATTATGAAATTTAAATAAAAAATTACAAAAATCAAAATATTTTGATGCACAGGTACCAAGTCTAGTTTCTTTAATTTGGGTTATGTAATTTGTATATGTTTGCCACGCCATGAAAACAACCTACACCGTTCCATTTTCTCGGGTTCTACTTTTGGTTAATGGTTATACTTTTCCGTGGAACAAAAGTATACCTCTCTTATAAGTTGTAACCTCGTTGTTGTTTTTCTTTTTGCTTTTTTAAATTGCACCAACCATATTACATAACTCTGTCATGTTTCGCCCCCATTCTGAGGTCTACCAAGCGTTACCACAAGATTCACCAAAAGCAAAAACAAAAAGAAAGATCACTCCAAATTCTGTTCCATGGTTAGAAAGTTCATTAGAAATTCAGAATATATAAAATATGTAGGCAAAAATACCATAGTTGTTGTTTTCGAATCTCTGCTATTATTTGATTTAGCTATTAATGTATCAATGGTTTAGACATTATTTTGAAAAATAAGAGCATTCTTAATCCAAAAACAAGGGTTGTTACTATTTGGAGGGTATTAATAGGCAGGAAGTCAAGAAATTCCATATCTAAATTATATTATTAATTTTAAGCTCAATGACTGCCAAATTCTCTCAAATTAAGTTTTGTAATATGCCCTAGCCCCAAGGAAAAAAAGATAACTAGGAATGCAAGAGAAGTTTGATCCTTTAACAGAAATTAAAAACCTGGGTCCTTAATATATATGGTAGATTGATAACTAAAAATAAAATATACATGAATAAAAGGAATGTAAAATTATAATACATATAGCTCTGCAATTAAAACTAATATTATTTCAGAGAACACTTCACTTTATCTGTATGGTGGCACCCCTATCATTGGCTCCAAGGGAGCCAATTGATGCCGTAGAAACTTGTAAACTGATTCAGTTGTCTCAGCAGCCACTCGAACAAGAAGACCAATTTTCTGCACACAAAATGAAGTTGCAGTTAGCAACATTTATAACTAAATAACAATACAGAATCGTAAAGCAGGATATTATAACCCAAGTGTTTTAACAAACCATAGTATCTTTCAATGTATGTTTGAAAAATTCTAGCAACATATTAATTCACACTCTTTTTAGGACACCATTAGGTAAATTTTATGTGAGTCTCGCCAAATAATTTCACATGAACCCACTCGTTGCCTAGTGAAACTCAAATGAAATTTACCAAATAATAAAAAGTGTGCTTGAAAGAGTGAATTGCTAGCACCCTTCTATGTTGAGGACAAAATGATCCAATTTTGATGAATGACATAGCAATTAGATGAATAAGAGTTTTAAGTGCTGATGTAAGTTGCAATCCACCAAACTAAAAGATATGAGAATTGTCCTATAGCCATACGCAACTATAATTTGAAGACACTATCGTCCTATGACAATCTAACAAGTATGAAGACTAATTCATTATGGGATCTTTGGACATTCCTCTAAAAACTAAATCAGTTTTCATTTTGTTTCAACTTTTAACAAATGTCTTTATTCCCTGCTCCTTTTGACGCGCAAAAACAAATTAGATATCTCATACATTATGATTATTATTATTAGAGGAATGCTAACATCATTTCTCTTATTATTATCAATGTGCATTATAAGTCAATATCTCTCATAGCAATACAGCCAAGATCTCAGAACAGGAAGAAGACTTCATACAAGGACACCTTGACACAGGAGCTACCCCTAGCATCATATCAAGGCAGCTCAGTCCTTTCACCAAATTTAAAAGAAGACCACATATCCATTCCTTGTTGGAAATAAGACTTTTTATGTTTAGGAAAAGTGTTTAGGAATATTGGAGACTTTGAATAGAAACTTGATAGGAAGGAGAATTCTTTATGGAGGAGAAAACTTTGTATTTTTGCTTGATACAAATGTGTAGGATTACATCTCTATTTATACTACTCTAAGGAGAACTCTAGACACACTAATTCTAGAGAGTTCTCAACTCTAGAGATCCAAAGAGTATTCTAGAGAATATCACAACCATAAGAAATATCTAGACACTCCAAACACTACAAGAATTCTCTAGAAACATGACCCATAATTACTTAAGCCCAAAATAACTAAGTCCAAGGAACCAAATAATTAATTTAGGCCCAAATCAAGTTTATATTTCAACATCCCCCCTTAAACTTGATTTGTGACTCCAAGCATACTCCTTAGCTTCACAAAAGTTTCCAACTTGAGTGGCTTTGTGAAAATGTCGACAGCTTGATCTTGAGACATCACATACTTCAACTTTACCTCCTTCTTCTCAATGCATTCTCTTATGAAGTGGTAACGGGTGTCGATGTGCTTACTTCTTTCATGAAAGACTGGATTCTTTGCCAAAGCGAGTGCTGATTTATTGTCAACACATATTTCCATAGGTTCTTCTTGTGGCATTTTTAACTCTTTCAACAAGTTCCTTAGCCAAATTGCATGACAAACACATGATGTGGCAGCGACATACTCGGCTTCACAAGTTGATAGTGTGACTATTGGTTGCTTCTTTGACATCCAAGTGAAAGCAGTATCTCCCATAAAGAACACAAAACTAGTAGTGCTCTTTCTATCATCCAAGTCTCCACTCCAATCGCTATCACTATAGCCAACAATGTTATAATTTTCAGAAGAGTAATAGTGCAAGCCAAAGTTTGTTGTACCTTTGATGTATCGAAGGATTCTCTTTGCCGCCTTGAAGTGAGTTGTGGTTGGAGCTTCCATGTAGCGACTTACTACTCCTACAGCATAGAGAATATCCGTCCTTGTACATGTCAAGTAACGTAAACTTCCAACCAAACTTTTGTAAAGAGTTGGATCTACATTCTCTCCTTTTTCATCCTTGCTCAACTTGCTGCCACATTCCATCAGGGTGCCAACTGGATTGGCGTCATCCATCTTGAACTTCTTAAGGACTTCTTTGGCATAGCCTTCTTGGGTGATGAAAATTCCTTTGTCTTCTTGTTTTACTTCGATGCCGAGATAATATGCCATGAGCCCCATATCCGTCATCTCAAATTCATTTGACATATCTTTCTTGAACTCTTCCATGCTTGGATTGTTCCTTGTAAAGATCAAGTCATCTACATACAAACACACAATCAAAATATCTCCACTTTGCGCTTTGATATAGAGTGCATGCTCATATGGACACTTGATGAAGTTCTTGTCTTGAAAGTACTTGTCGATTCAAACATTCCAAGCTCTCGGTGCTTGCTTGAGACCGTACAACGCCTTTTTCAACTTCAAGACTTTTTCTTCTTGCCCTTTTACTTCATAGCCCAGTGGTTGCTCAATATAGACTTCTTCTTCGAGAAAACCATTCACGAAGGCTGACTTCACATCCATTTGATAGATCTTCCATTTATTTTGGGCTGCCAAAGAAATGATCAGTCTAATAGTTTCAAGACGAGCAACAGGAGCAAATACCTCATCATAGTCAATTCCTTGTCTTTGACTATAGCCTTTAGCCACCAATCTTGCTTTGTATCTCTCCACATCTCCTTTAGCATTCTTCTTTGCCTTGTACACCCATCTTACTCCGATTGCTTTGTGTCCTCGTGGAAGTGTAGTAAGTTCCCACGTATCATTCTTCGTGATTGACTTGATTTCTTGGTCCATGGCGTCTTTCCACTTTATGTTTTCCGCTGCTTCTTGATAGCTTAGAGGCTCACAATCACCAAAAAGACAAAAGAGGTTAATGTCGTTTAGGTTTTTGGTTACCTCATAAATCTCTTCAATGCTCCTTAGTCGCGGTGTCCTCTCACTTGAACTTGTTTCATCCAGCCTTGGTGTTGGTGAGGCAGGTGGTGTAATATGTTCCTCTATGATTGGTTGTTCAATTTCATCATCTTCTTCAAAATAAGAAAGAAAATCATACTTATCTTCTTGAACACTCCAATCCCAACAATCTTCTTCGTCGAACTCCACGTCGCGACTTATGACGATCTTTCTACTATTTGGATTATAGAGCTTGTACCCCTTGCATCTTGAGTCGTAACCCACAAACACGTACTTCTCACTTTTATCATCGAGCTTTGTCCTCTTTTCGTCTGGAACATGGGTATAGGCAATGCTTCCAAACACTTTGAGGTGAGAGATCCCGGGCTTCCTTCCACTCCATGCTTCTTGTGGTGTCTTCTCATGCACGCTTCTTGTTGGGGAATGGTTTGTTAGGTAAACTGCACATGCCACTGCTTCAGCCCAAAACTCCTTTGGCATCTTCTTGCTTTTGAGCATGCTTCGCACCATGTTAAGTATGGTCCGGTTCTTTCTCTCTGCTACTCCATTTTGTTGTGGCGATCTTGGCACTGTCAGTGGGCGACGGATTCCATGGTCTTCACAATATTTGTTGAACTTATTTGAAGTGAACTCTCCTCCTCGATCAGATCTCATGGCCTTGATGGAAAGACCACTTTCTTTCTCCACGAGGGCTTTGAACTTCTTAAAGTTTTCAAACACTTCTGATTTCTCCTTCAAGAAATAAACCCAGGTTTTTCTGGAATAATCATCAATAAAGAGGAGAAAGTACTTATTCTTACCAAATGAATTGGGTTTGATTGGTCCACAGACATCGGTGTGTATGAGCTCTAGCGGCTTTGTTGCTCTTGTTGATTCCTTTGGAAAACTTTTACGAAATTGCTTCCCAATTAGACATCCTTCGCAAAGTTGGTCTGGGTGGTTGATGCTAGGCAAGCCTCTCACCATCTCCTTCTTCGCTAAACGTTCTAGACCGTCGAAGTTGAGGTGCCCGAATCGTAGATGCCATAACCACGAAGAGTCGGTATAGCAAGCCTTGAGACACTTTGCCACATCATTTTGAATGTTCAAGAGGAACATTCTATTCTTTGACATAGGCACCTTAGCAATCAAGTTATGTCTAAAATCTCTTAAGAAAAGACTATGTTCTTTCAAATGGATGTCATAGCCTTTCTCTAATAATTGTCCCAAGCTCAAAATATTATTCTTCATGTTAGGCACATAGTAGACATTGGATATGAATTGATGACTCTCATTCTTCAAACGTATGAGAATTTTACCTTTGCCTTTGACTGGTATCTTTGAGTCGTCTCCAAATGAGACATCACCAGTTGCCGCTTCATTGATCTCCACAAACATGCTTTGATCGCCGCACATGAGGTTGCTTGCGCCGGTGTCGAGGTACCACTTGTTTCTTTTCTCTTCAAATTTGTTTTGGCACGCGAGTAGCAAAGTTTCTTCTTCTCCGCCTTTTTCTTCTACAAAGTTAGCTTTCTCTTCAACCTTCTTCGAGAATCTACACTTGAATGCGTAGTGACCAATCTTGTTGCAATTGAAGCACTTGATTTGTGATTTGTCATACCTCGACCATGAATTTCCTCTTCCACGACCTCTTGTTACTTGTGGATTCCAACTTCTTTCTCCATTGTTGAATTTGTTGGAGTGGTTGTTGTAACCACCTCTTCCTTCTCCTCCATGTCCTCGTCCACGTCCACGATCTTGGCCGCGACCTCGTCCTCTTTGGGTCTTGTAATTTGCATAGTTTGCTTCCTTTACGTTGAGTTGTAGTAGTTGCTCCATAGTCTCCTTTTGTTTAATTTTTCTCTTTTGTTTTTCTTCGTATGCTTGTAAGGAACCCATGAGTTGTTCAATAGTCATGGTCTTTAAATCGTTTTCTTCAATGTTGATAACAATGAAGTCAAAACTTCGATTTAAAGTTCGAAGTATTTTTTCCATGACCTTCACCTCATCAACATCTTCACCATTTCTTTTAAGTTGATTGACTACGGCCAATACTCGAGAAAAATAATCAGAAATTGACTCGGACTCCTCCATAAGCAAACGCTCAAAGTCACCTCTAAGAGTTTGAAGACGAATCTTTTTTACCTGCTCAACTCCTTTGTTGCAAGTTTGAAGCTTATCCCATGCTTCTTTGGCCGTTGTTGCGTTGGATATCTTCTCAAATGTATCTTCATCCACCGATTGATAAATGAGAAAGAGAGCTTTCTTGTCTCTCTTTCTTGACTCCTTCAACGTCTCCTTTACACCTTGGCTTAGCGAGGCTTCATCTTGCTCCTCGAAGCCATTCTCTACGATATCCCACACATCTTGAGCTCCTAGTAGCGCCTTCATCTTGATACTCCAATTATCATAGTTTTTTTGTGAGCATCGGCATTTGGAAAGGAAAACCTCCATTCGCCATCTTTTGAGGATCTTGAAGCTCTGATACCACTTTGTTGGAAATAAGGCTTTTTATGTTTAGGAAAAGTGTTTAGGAATATTGGAGACTTTGAATAGAAACTTGATAGGAAGGAGAATTCTTTATGGAGGAGAAAACTTTGTATTTTTGCTTGATACAAATGTGTAGGATTACATCTCTATTTATACTACTCTAAGGAGAACTCTAGACACACTAATTCTAGAGAGTTCTCAACTCTAGAGATCCAAAGAGTATTCTAGAGAATATCACAACCATAAGAAATATCTAGACACTCCAAACACTACAAGAATTCTCTAGAAACATGATCCATAATTACTTAAGCCCAAAATAACTAAGTCCAAGGAACCAAATAATTAATTTAGGCCCAAATCAAGTTTATATTTCAACATTCCTTTCATCATACAATTAATGCTTTCACCATGTATACTGACTTTACCCTGAACCTCCCCAGCATTGTGTCAAAGGTCATATGCTCTGACAACTAAGTGGAGAAAACCCTTTTGTCTCAATTGGAACACAAATTTCAAATCAAAATATACCCCCAACTAGCAAGATTCAATGTACTACAAACAAATGTTAGAAATAATGTCTCATTTGAAAGATATGTGACTTATATAGGAACTAATAAATAAATAATTAATAATTAGAGACTAAATTGTAATTGATTTAAATAGGAAATACTTTTAAAAATAACTGCTACGTGATGAGAGTAGTGATTATAAAAGGGATTAATATCAAAAAAATGTTTTCTCGAATCTCTAGCCATCACAAATGTAGGGAGACAGACAAAATAATTAAGGGAGTGAAATCTTGTTTCTCTCCTCTTCCAAGAAATCAAAGTACACCGGAGAGAAACCCTACTATGAAAAAGGGTAAGCATTATTTATCTATTATTTGTGAGAATCATAGGTTTCAAGATCCTATTGGTTTCTTATAATTGTTAATCTAGGAAATCCTTAAAGATCTTACATGTGGTATCATGATTAAATTTATGATTCTACAATGATTTATTTTCTCCCAATTATGCTTGAACCCTAATTATGAAATTTAGGAATTTTTTTTTGTTGCAAGTATGAAATTTTATATTGAAAAGGGTATAATTAAATTGACTTTCAAATCACAAGTATGAATGCGTAAAATTATATTATTTTGATTCTGTTCAATGGAGAAAGACTTGTGATGTTTGTACTTGGTCGACGCTTTGGGCTGTATGTATTAAATTTGGAGAAAAATTTCAAATTTATCTTTTGGTGCTATCTAATTTGATTTGATGATAATGGCTGGTGTTGATTTTTTCCTTTAACATATATTCGTGAACATGGAAAAAGCCATTAATGTGACCATATATTTGATTGGAATTAAGTGTATGATGAATTTGTTAGTCACCAAAGTGATCAAATTTATAAGATTATTTAATTCCAAATTCATGATTATTTCAATTACTCATAAAATAATGGATACTAAATTATATGATTATTTGTTTATGGTAATTGAAATTCATTGTTATAAGAAATTTATGGATTTTCCAAAGGTTGATTAGTTGTTCTTATAATTAATGAATATAATTGTAGGTGATTTGTGTGTATCATTGGTTTTATTTATATACCCAATGAAAATAGGTACTACTAATTGGTGCATATTTAATTGTCAAAGAATGTTAAGAATTTTATTAGCATCATCATGTTTGTATGTTGTGTGTCGGTGTATCACCTAAAGGAGAGCATCAATATACATTGATCGTTGTGTGAACAAATCATATGAATGACATCTGTTTCATGTCTCAAAACACTTATGTGAATTTTATTATGAAGAGAAAATTCATTATAAAGCTTAGGAAAAATCTAACAGACTCAACCTAATGTTGATGAGAAAGACTATTGCAGACATTATTAAAACAATTCTCCCTAAAATCGAAAGTGCTAAAAAGTTGATGGGGTTAGTGGGAAAATACTCTCAAACAGGTAATAAGTCTCTTGCTAGGACATTAATGAGTACATTGACCACCATAAAAATTGATGGTTCACGTACTATGTATGAACATGTCATTGAGATGATAAACATTGCAACAAGACTTAAGACCTTGGGAATGACTGTGAATGAAAACTTCCTTGTTCAGATTATTTTGCACTCATTACCATCTAAGTATGGTCCGTTCCAAATGAGCTATAAAACCATGAAAGATAAATGAAATGCGCATGAATTGCACAATATGTTAGTTCAAGAAAAAATGAGGCTTAAGAATCAATGAAGTCACTCAATCAATTATGTAAGTCATCAAGGGAATCAAGGAGATGAAAAGAAATTTATGAAGAAGCATGATAAAGGAAAATGACCATTAAAGATCAACGACGACTCTTTGTGGGAAATTGTGGGAAATCTGGACACTTCCAAAAGGATTTCCTAAAGTGTAAGTCTTGATTCGAAAAGAAACGTGAGCTTAATGCTCATGTATTTTTTGAATCAAACTTGACTGAAATTCCTCATAATACATGGTGAATTGATTCTGGATGTACGACTCATGTTTCTAATACTATGTAGGAATTCCTTACAATCAAAACCATAAGCCCAAATGAGAAGTTCGTCTTCATGGGAAATAGAGTGAAAGCTCAAGTGGTAGTCGAGATTTATTTACTGAAAACTCTTTATGTACCTAGTTTATCTAGGAATTTAATTTCATTATCTAACCTTGATGTTACGTTACTGGATACTCTTTTAATTTTGGTAATGGATGTTTTAGTTTATTTAAGCATAATCATCTCATTGATACTGGTGTTCTTTGTGATATTTTATATAAATTGAAATTAGATGATTTGTATGCTAAAATTATTTTAACTATGCATCATAATGTTGACACTAAACATAGTTTAGTGAACAAACAATCTGTTTTCTTGTGACATAAATGCTTAGGTCACATTTCTAGAAAAAGGATGGAAAAATTAATAAATAATGAAATTCTTTATGATCTAGATTTTACGAATCTAAATATTTGTGTGGATTGTATTAAAGGGAAACAAATAAAACGTACAAAGAAATGAGCTACAAGAAGCACTCAACTTCTTAAAATTATGCATACTTATATTTGTGAACCTTTCGATGTTAATTCTTTTGGAAAGGAAAGATACTTTATCACCTTTATTGATGACTATTCACGTTACGATTATGTTTAATTACTGCATAAGAAATCTCAGGCAGTGGATGCCTTAGAAATTGAATGAAGTAGAAAGACAATTAGACAAAAAGGTGAAAGTTATTAGGTTTGATAGAGGTGGTGAGTATTATGGAAGATACGACGAAACTGGACAACACTTAGATCCATTTGCTAAATTCCTTCAGAAAGGTGATATTTGTGCGCAATACACAATGCTTGGTACACCATAACAAAATGGTATATCAAAAATGCGTAATAGAACTTTAATGAATATGGTTAGGAGTATGTTAAGAAATTTAACTTTGTTCGTATCTTTATGGATGTATGCCTTGAAAAATGTCATATATTAGTTGAATAGGGTTTCTAGTAAGGCAATTCCAAAGACACCGTTTGAACTATGGATGAATAAGACACCTAGTATAAAGCACCTGTATGTTTGGGGTTGTCAGACAGAAATAAAGATTCATATTCCACAAGAAAGAAAATTGGATGCAAGAAGAATCAGTGAATATTTCATTAGTTATCTAGAAAAGTGAAAGGGATATATGTTTTATCGTCTTAATCATAGTATGAGAATTGTCGAAACTGAAAATGCAAGGTTCATTGAAAATGCTGAAATCAGTGGGAGTACAATTACACGAGATGTGAAAATTAAAGAAATTAGAGTGCAAGTCTCTTTAGCTTGTGCCTCTAACAGTAAGGTGATTGTTCCTTTAGTTGTTATTCCAAAAATAATGAAGAGGAACAAAACAATAATGAGCCCATGATACATAATGAAAATATTATGAAAGAACCACAAGAAATAGCATTATGGAGGTTTCAAAGAGAAAGGAAACCAACTATTTCGAATGACTATGTGGTATACCTACATGAAATAGAAACAAAATGACAATGATCCAGTTTCGTTTTCACAAGCTGTAAGCTGTGCTAATTCTGAGAAGTGGTTAAATGCCATGAAAGAAGAGATAAATTCCATGAAACATAATTGTATTTGGGATCTTGTAGAATTGTCAAAAGGTTGTAAGAGAGTTGGTTGTAAATGGGTCTTCAAGACTAAACATGACTCTCATGACAACCTTGAAAGTTCCAAGGCTAGACTTGTTGCTAAAAGATTTACTCAGAAAAATGACATTAATTATAAAGAGAAGTTTTCACCGGTCTCAAGAAAGGATTCTTTTAGGATTACTACGACATTAGTAGCCCATTATGACTTGGAGCTACATCAGATGGATGTAAAAATTACCTTTTTTTAATGGATAATTAGAGGAGAATGTTTATATGGACTAACCAATGGGATTCTAAGTTGAAGGAAAGAAACACAGTGTACAAATTAAAGAAATCAATACACAGTCTTAAGCAAGCTTCCTGCCAATGGGATTTGAAGTTTAATGATATCAATGTTTCCTTTGGATTTAAGGAAAATACTATTGATCGGTGTATATATATGAAGGTCAGTGAGAGTAAGATTATTTTTCTAATTCTGTATGTTGATGATATATTGCTTGCAACTAATGATCGTGGTCTTCTTCATGAAGCTGAGAAGTTTCTCTTTAGTAACTTTAAAATGAAAGATAAGAGTGAGGTAAACTATGTGATATGGATAGAAATATTCCGTAATAGATCACAAAGATTGTTAGGCTTATCTCAGAAAGCATAGATCAATAAAGTACTGGAGAGATTTAGGATGGAAAGGTATTTAGCATCACCTGTTCCAATTTAGAAAGGAGACAAATTTAGTCTCGCACAATGTCCTAGAAATGATATGGAACGAAAACAAATAGAAGCAATCCCATATGCATCAATTGTTGTTGCATCTACCATGGAAGCTGAATTTGTAGCATGTTTTGAGGCTACAATTTAGGCTAATTGGCTGCGAAACTTTATTTTCAGGCTTGGAATTGGAATTGTAGACAGTATTGACAGACCGCTGAAAATGTATTGTGATAACTCTGCGATAGTATTTTTTTCTAGTGCTAAGCATATGGAATTGAAATACTTTGTCGTGAATGAAGAAGTTCAGAAACAAAGAGTATCAATATAACATATTAACACAAATCTTATGATAGTTGACCCTTTGAATAAGGGATTACTGCCCAAGACATTTATAAAACATGTTGAAAGTATAGACATTATTGTTATTGATGATCATTAAGTGTAATTTATGTTATGCATTTTAGTGACACTCTGAACTCAATTATGATATGTTTATGATTACTTGTTCTCTATCTTTGCATGCATGTTTGTTTTAGAGTAATGTTAACAGGTTCTGTCTTGAATAAAGACATTATGTTGGACCAATTATGTATTCCTAACTAATGGTCATATTAAGTAGGAAACGAATTTGTAGTACATGGAATGGACTATGTCGATTAAGTGATGTACAACTGCCATAACTCGAATTGATTTCTATTCTTAATCATGAAATTATGATGTACCTAATGTATAGAATGATTTAGTCATTTTAGTGCACATTATGTTAGTTTAATCTATTTATTTATTTATTTTATTTTTAGTAATGTCACATGAGCCAAGTGGGAGAATGTTAGAATTAATGTCTCATGTGAGATACATGTGACTTATGTAGGGACTAATAAATAAATAATTAATAATTATGAACTAAATTGTAATTGGATTAAATAAGAAATTTTTAGAGGTAACTGCTACTTGATGGGAGTAGTGGTTATAAAAGGAGTTAATACCCATTAACGTAAAACAAGGTCCATTTCCTGACAAAAAAATGTTTTCTCTAATCTCTAGCCATCACAAACGTAGAGAGACAGAAAGAATAGTCAAGAGAGTGAAAACTTGTTTCTCTTCTCTTCCAAGAAATCAAAGTATACCAGAGAGAAGTCCCACTATGAAGAAAGATAGACATTCTTTATCTATTATTTATGAGAATCATAGGTTTCAAGATCCTGTTAGTTTCCTATAATTATTAATATAGGAAATCCTTAAAGATTTTATAACAAATGGACTGTCACCTTAAACCCACTGGAAAAAGAAGAATCATAATCCCAACCATTATTTTATAGGCACTCGGCACTCCCTTCAAATGCCCCTAATTAGATCTAGTCTTAGTACTATTGTAATGGTACAATTATAACTCACTAACACAAACAAAACCTAAAATTTTCTAATAGTAGAAACATAGAAAGTTTCCTCTCTAATGAGCAATAGCAATGCACCAAAACTTATATCTTGGATCTATGACCAGAAAATCAATTGAGTTCAAGCAAAACTAGGATTATAGGAAAAGTCAGATATAAACAAACTCAAGTCCAGACACTCTTTAAACAATGACGTCACACTAATATTTAGACATTATGGTTAATTAAAATTGAATAAATTTATAATTTACCTTAGGACCAAAGGCACTGCAAGAAGCTATGAAGCTTGGTTTTGTAATAAAATGATCGGCCTTGTCTCTTTGGTGACTCCAAGCAGCAGAAGGATGCTGTAATTGCTCAGACATAACTTTTTTCACGTGATCTTGCACAAGATTCTGGATATACTGCATCTTTGGCCTTAAAAAGGCACATAGTACATGAATTCATAATATAAAAACATTAATCCAAAAGTAAGACAAAATAAACCACTCACCCCAAGAGTACAATCATTGCAATTACTTGGTAGTTGTGCATGTGTTCTTGTACACATCCAATTTTTTCTTTGTCTAATAACATCTGTTTGTAACAAGAAGCCATTTGAGTAGAATATCAGAGCATAGGACATTAATCCCAAAATAAAAGATGGTGCAAGTTGCTTTTCTCAAAATATCTCCAGAAACTTTATTATTTCAAACTACCAGAAGAGGCATGCTGTTTTGTGCACTATTTGTGATGGGAGGAGACAGATAAAAAAGCAACATATGCAGCAAAAATTTAATGCTCTAATTTTAGCACCTAACATGATATTGTCATTTCAGAAAGGCGATAAGCACAACACACTGTATAGGGGAGAGAAAAATGCAAAAGCAACATACAGTGCTAGGTTTGGATGTTCTCATTTTAGCTCTGAACATAATATTGACATCTCACAAAACAACAAGGACAAATCTTGTATAAGGAATAAACCTCTCCTTTTTAAGATCGCACATTCCCAAACAGTAATAAAGATAATTAGTTGAGCCTGCTGCCTGCATCAAGCCCAGGTGAAATGGCCTCAAGGAAAAGGAAAGGCAGTAAGTAGTAGATTGGTGCATACAATACAACTAGCCAAATTTATCAAGAACAGGCTTGCCAATTAACTGGCTTCATTCTTTGGCATTGAAATCTATTAAAAAATCCAAAGAATAAGAGGAAATTATAATAACAGAGGAGATTAAGATTTCAAGTTAATTTTAACAAACTATAAGAATATTACATGCAGCCCCTTTTTATACATATCAGCTTGTACAAATTGGAAGTAATATTGATAACTAGCATAACAACGACAGCAGTATAACAATTACCGTATCCAGAAATAAAGGTTGACCATCTTCTAAGAATATATTATTAGTGCTTCTATATAGATCAAAATCCCAT
This sequence comes from Glycine soja, assembly GCF_004193775.1. Lineage (NCBI taxonomy): Eukaryota > Viridiplantae > Streptophyta > Magnoliopsida > Fabales > Fabaceae > Glycine > Glycine soja. The sequence continues at coordinate 22,817,181 of NC_041003.1, read as the reverse complement.
TTTTCTCCACTTTCATGGCGCCCACTTGTAATCCAATCAACCATGACCAAATTTGAGTCTGGCAACACACAGAAGACTTGTTTCTGACAGTATCTTGCAGTGGAAAAGCATGTTACTGGATCTGGAATGATAGCTAAAAGTGCATTGCTTCCAACTCTAGCCTAATACACACAACGAATTCAACAATTGTCAGTTGTCCCTTGAAACCAATAAACTCACCAATAGTTAAATTTTAACCACAAGAAAAAATAAGGTTGTCTTGTCAAGGTATTTCTATTGAAAAGTATAGTGCGTTTATGCCATATAAAAATCAATTTATCAAACAACTACAGTAACTATAATACTCGTGCGAAAGCCTTATATCTTGATTGCCATCAGATATTGTAAATTGAAAAACAATCAATGCTAATCTATTTATTTTTTCCTTCTATCATGTAATATGACTCCTTTAAATTAATGATGGTGAGCATAAATACACGAACAGCAAAAGAAATATACAGTGTTGTAACCTCTAATATTTGTTGAGAACACTTGGATCCCACAGATTTGTAAACCTAAACAAAGACAACAAAATTATCAATAATCTACATATAAGCCAAGTTAAAGACTACAATCCACTCTAACCAATATCAACTAATCAAAGAGACAATATATCATATTCACTCACAAGCACCTGACGCAGAAGCAAGCTCAATTTTTTTTAAAAAAAAAATCAATAAGGGAAGAAAAATAATTAGTCAACCTTAGTGGAACCTTGGGTGGTTAACACCATGGTACATGTATCTCCCACAGAAAATTTGCATGAAATGTTGTCACCCTACATCTCATAAGGCAAGCACAAGTCCACAATCATAAGCAAATAGACACATAAAACCAAGGCAATGAAGGGGGCTAAGAAAAAACCACCATACTTACAGATACAATTCCACCTCCATAGTTGAGGGCATAAACCCATACAGCATCTGTTTTGGAAGAACCCACCTGCAATTAGTTAAAGAAACATTTTTAGCATACCAAGCTATGATTTTTATACCAATGATCGCTCCACAACACAAGCATACAAAGTCTATGCAGCTTAGTCAAAACATGACTAAGAGTATAATAATAAGAAGAATTTAATTTCGAAATTATCTTATATACAACTCTTAAAGTAATTAATACAACAAAAATTCAACAATTTTCAATTATATGGAAATACAAAAAGAGTTTGATTATAATTCACAGTTATGTAAAAAAAATTACAATTGCAACTAATAAAAAATTATCCTTGAGTCAACAATTTCCAATAATACGGTGATATTAAAAAAAGTATAATTGTCATGCAAGAAATATTTTGAAGATAATTATTATAAAGGTTAAGGATTGTGCGTGCTAATTTGTAATCAGATCACAGTTTTTAGTATATTTTAATTAAATTCATGTAAAAATGCACTCTATTTTTTGGTTGAGATGTAAAAATGCACTTTAGATGCATTCCAATTAAATTCATAATATAATAATAATAGTAGTAAAATTGAAGATTACTGAAAACCTTTTTGGGTATGATGAACTTGAGGGGGTATCTTGAGAAGCAACTTGTGACAGATGATCTGCCTCCCACTTTTTCAACCACCACTGAACCCATTTCCATTTCTCTGACTGCCTCACCACTTCTCATTATTCTTCCTCTACCGTCAACAGATGGTAGTGCCACGCGCTAGATTCAAAATTAAAAATGATAAAAAGAAGCATATATTTAATACTCTCCTTTGCATTGTTGGATTAACAGGAAAATAAAAGAAGAAAGAAGCAATAACAGACATGCTTGACATTTTTTTTTATTTTATTAAGTTCAAAGTTAAAATGAAAAATAAAGATGAAAGAAGTGTTGGAGGTTGAAACCTGATTTGATTGAATGAGCGAGGTGCAAGATCCCGACTGGTGTGTCACAACAGCACCATACGACATCGTCTAATAAGTTTTTCTACAGCCCTCCTCCCCTTGGGATGGTGCCAAGTGGCGGTGTGAAGAGGGATTGCGGTGCCAGAGATGGTGGGTGCTATTAAGGTCCTCCGCGACGGGTTCGTAAGGATGGAGCAGATGAAGAACCCTTTACACCAAACCTCCAAAGTTACTTTCTTTTTTCGATTTTGTTTACACCCGGAAACTGAATCATTTAAGAATCTTCTCAGTTTTCACAAACGATCCATTTTGTGTAATAGCTTAAAAAAGATTTTGAATAATACTGTCTCAGGGCTATGGTAATGGATTTTTTTTTCTGTTGTTTATTCATGCCAAGTTCCAAAGACTTTTTTTAAAAAAAAAAATCAAAATTATCCAGATTAACAAACAAGGTTACAGGACTACAATCACATTAACCATATTTCTAAGTACTGAAAACATGGTTTATCCTATCTTTTATGTGTAGATAGTTGTTAGTTGAGTCTGTAATTTTGTATTCCATAACTCTGCATTTATGTGTTATATAATTGTGTATATTGTGTGTGTCTTTTATGTGCTCCATCGTAATTTTTTTTTATTTCTTTTCAACAATTTGTTGTGGTTTTTAGTCTCCCAACATTGTGTGTATGTTTTTCCTATAATTCTGATTAAAACTTTTTAATCCGAAAAAATTACATTTAAAAATTTAAATTAAAAAAATGTCACAGGTTTGAATTCGACCAAAGCTAATTCTAAGTAAAAAAAAGTCACACGTTTTAATTTTGTGATAATAAAAAATAAACATAAAATATTACAGGGACAAAAAATATATTTTAATTTTAAAAATATCCACAAGTGTGACATAAATGAATAGGACCCTTTAAGTATATAAGAGGGATTTCATTCCTAGATAGAACAACATTTGTGGAAAGAAGAGTTATCCCTTCACTAGTACTCAACTTTCTCAAGGATTACTCCCATCACTTCTGTTGGATCAAATGACCTCAGAATAATTAAGAAGGGGGGGTTGAATTAGTTAAGAACGTGTCTTAACTAATTAAAAATCTATCATTCTTAATGTTACTCGATTCAAATAGGCTTTTACTACTAAGTTAAGAAAGTAAAGAACAGAAATAGAAACTTAACCAAAAGTAAAAGCGATAATTAAAAGTACACAGCGAAAATTAAAGAAGGTAGGGAAGAAGAAGACAAATACAAGATTTATACTGGTTCGGCCACAAACTGTGCCTACATCCAGTCCCTAAGCAACCTGCGGTTCTTGAAATTTCTTTCAACCTTGTAAAATCCTTTACAAGCCAAAGATCCACAAGGGATGTACCCTCCCTTGTTCTTTTTGAATAACCAAGTGGATGTACCCTCCACTTGAACTGATCCACAAGAGATGTACCCTCTCTTGTTCTCAGTATAACAATCCCCAAGTAGATGTACCCTCTACTTGTACCACAAAGGATGTACCCTCTAATGTGTTGGGACAAAGAATTCTTAGGCGGTTAGTCCTTTGAAATCTTATGCTTAAAGGGAAGGGAAGAATCAAAAGAATTCTCAGGTGATTAGTCCTTTGAATCTTTTGTAAGGGAGAAGAGAGACACAAAAGAATTCAGGCGATTAGTCCTTCGTTCTTTTGGCAAAGGGAGAAGAGAGACACAAAAGAATTTAGGTGGTTAGTCATTCTATTCTTTTGGCAAAGGGAGAAGAGAATGAACAAGATGAATAGCACAAGTTTTTGAACAAAGAACTTTTCTTGGAAGAGAAAGTGTTGATAAAAAGCTTTTAGAAAGATGAAGAGAAATGAATTAGAAAATTCTATAGAAAGATATTGAAAGATTGATTGAAAGATGTTTGAGAGATGATGTTGAAAAAAGATTTAAAAATAGATGATTCAAAGATGATTGATGATTTTTGAAACTCATGTCATGGTCACATATTTATAATCTCTTGATGACTCAAGTCAAAGCTTGTGACTCTTGGCAATTTCTTTTAAAACTAGTCACTTAAAAAAATGTGACTTTTGAAAAAAATCTTCAAAAACAAGTCACTTGAAGAATTGTGACTTTTGGAAATGTATTTTTCGAAATCAGTCACTAGTAATCGATTACCATTAAGGTGTAATCGATTACACATCAATAGATGTGGCTCTTCATTTTGAATTTTGAAAATTAAAACGTTTAGAAGCTCTGATAATCGATTACAAGTATTGTGTAATCAATTACACAAGTTTAAAAATGATTTAAAATTGTTTAAACATAAGTTGTAACTCTTGAAATTTGAAATCTTAACGTTTTAAAACACTAGTAATCGATTACCACCTTCTGGTAATCGATTACCAGAGAGTAAAACTCTTTGGTAATGATTTTGTGAAAACTTCTTGTGCTACTCAATGTTTTGAAAAACTTTTTTAGTACTTATCTTGATTGAGTCTTCTCTTGATTCTTGAATCTTGAGTCTTGAATCTTGATCTTGATTATTCTTGATTCTTGAAACTTGATTCTTGAATCTTGAATCTTGATTCTTGAAACTTGATTCTTGAATCTTTGGAATTTGCTTAACTCTTGATTCTTTGGCGTCATCAAAATAACCTTGGAAGACATTGCTTCCACAACTTCTAATTCTTGCTTTCTAAAAAAATGGTATTTGAAAATAAGAAAATTTAAAGTGATTTTTTGTGTTGTCATTTTAGTTTAGTCCTTAAATTTAAGATTTAAATACAATTTTGATCTTCCTATTTTAAAAATATGCAATTTTGATTCTTTTATTTTGAAATAGAGACATTTAGTCTTTTTATTTTTTAAATTTCACAATTTTAGTTTTCCTATTTTAAAATACAAATATATAGTCATCTATTATTGTTATATCCATAATTTTGATCATTCAATCAAATTCAAAAGACGTTGATGGGTAAAAAATTAATTTGATGTGACCCAAAGTTAATGATGTGATATGAGATAATTTGTTTAACCTAGGTCGTAGTTAATATTAATCTCTTTAACAATCAACTCTTTTAGTTTGCGGAAAGAACCAAAATTACAAAATTTTCAAAAGTAAGAAACTAAATGTCTCCAATTTAAAATAATGGACTAAAATTGCAGATTTAAAAAAAAATAGAAGAACTAAATGTGTCTATTTTAAAATAGAAAGATAAAAATTACAAATTTTGAAAAATAAAATGACCAAAACTATATTTAAACCTAAATTTAATAATTATTACTTTAGTTGTTAACAATATGTTAATATTATTATTTGAGTCACATGAATTTTTAAATTTTAGATAAGAGTGGATGATAGATTGTATTTTTGATGACATTTTTTTTTTCAATTTTATTATGTTGATAACTAAAGTAGCACCATCTCACATCTTGAGAACTAAAGTATAGTTGTTTATCCTTAAAACTAGTTAAATAAATTTAATAAAGACTAAAATATGTTTTGAGTGTTAGGTCTGGACGACCACACGTCTAATGAGTTTTGACAAGTGCATAACAATAAGTATAAATTATTGATATTTTAATGAGTTTTGACAAGTGGATAGGATCATCGTGTTCAAGGAATTTACAACATTTAGTGTCCGCCACAATTATAGATAGAATGCTCTGATTTTATCTAGCATCCAACACGCTATATCCAGTGAGCGTCCACCCTTGTGTAAATTAAAGACTAAGTATGACGAAAAAGCAAAGTGCATGTGTACTATTTCATTCAAATTCTATTTGCCTCTCTTATTTTTTAATTGCTAACGTTTGAATTTGAGAGAAGGGCAATATAGAAGAGTATAGAAGGTTTTCACGAAGTATATCCTTAAAGGTTGCTTTTGCTACGAACAAGAAGCACATGACACTGTTTGTACTATGGATCATTCCTCTCCATTCAAAGCATAACATGTCGCCTTATTCTTCAATGTAAGACAACAGTCCTTTCAAGAAATCGACGCTAATCCCATAATGGATCATTCACTGAAGACTATAAAAGGTTGTCTCCATCTATGAAGCAAGTGATGAAAAAAAATAAGAGCACAAAAAATACCTGAAGCAAAACTCTGCTAAAATCAACTAATGTGATTTTCATTAGCTTATTCTTTGTGAAGCAAAGTTATCTTGTATTTGTGATTAACTATTTATTCACTCATTGAGTGTTAAGAATACTTGTATTCATTCAAACATTTGTTTGTGAAAGCTAAGAATGACTTAGTGTTAAACAATACTTGAGTTCTTATATTTGGGGGGAGTCTAAGAAGGTACTAGAAGTGGTGTTAAGAAACTTTTAAAGTCAGGAGTGACAAGTTAGAATACTTGTTTTGTAATCAAATTTTGATTAATGAAACCCTTTACTGGTGAGTAAAGGAGAACTAGACGTAGTTTAGGTTGAGTGAACTAGTATAAACCAAGTGTTTCTACTTCTCTCCATAACGGTTTATTAAGTATTCTTATAGCACTTTCTATCATCTTTTAACACTAAGTGTTTACTTGAAAAACTATTTCAAGAACTCCATTTTTATCCGTCACTGAGTGTTTAATAAACATTATTCACACCCCCCTTTAGTGTGTTTCTTGTTGTTTTAGTTGGTATCAGAGCTTGGCCTTAAGGGTTGAGTATCTGACAATACTAAGGAAAAGATCATATATAGAAAATATATGGAAGAAGGATTCTTCACCAACAAACCATCTCTATTCAGAGGGATAAAGTATGATTATTGGATGGAGCGTATGATAGCCCATTTCAAATCGATTCATATAGACCTATGGGACGTTGTGGAAAATGGAGATTATATTCCATATGATGACTAGCTGAATGAGATTCCCAGAACCCAATGGAAGGAGCAACAAAAGCTTAGATTTTTGTTAAACTCCAAGGCTCAGAATGTGATGTTGTGCACTCTTTTAGAAGAAGAATACACAAAGGTACATAGCTTCAGAAGTGCCAAACAAATGTGGGACACTCTGGCTATAACATACAAAGACACATCACAAGTAAAAAAAAAACAAACTTAGTCTCCTCACTTGAAAGTATACACTCTTCTCCATGGATGAAAATGAAGACAAACAATGTATGTTCAGACGTTTTCAAACCATTCTTAATGAACTAAGATTCTTAGGTAGAACTTATGATAATTATGACCACATTGAAAAATTTTTAAGAAGTCTATCTAGGAAGTGGAGACCATAGGTAACAATGCTGAAAGCCTTAAAGAATCTTGATTCTATGTCTCTTGAGGAACTTGGTGGTATCCTCAAGGTTCATAAACAAGAACTCTAGCAAGATGAAGGTCTCAAAAGAGAGAAGTCTCTGGCTATCAGGAGTCAGAAGAACAAGAAGGCATCATCATCCAGAGATCAAGTCTTGCGAAGTTCATCCAAAGCACTTAAAGTCAATGATTCATCTAATGATGAATCTGGAGAAGACTCGGATGAAGATGAGCTCGCCTTCATCTCTCGCATAATCTCGCAATATATAGAGAAACAAAGATGGGTCCAAGTGGAAAAACTCCTCAAGAAGAATGCTCTGAGACAAGAAGAATAAAGACAAAAGCTCCATAGTTTGCTTTGAGTGCGGCTTGGACATTTCAAGTATGAACGTCTAGATCTGGAGAAAAGTCAAGATAAGAAGAAATTCTTTAAGACTAAAGAAAAGAAATGTCTTATAACCACGTGGGAAGACCTGGATGACACCTTGTTTGATGAAGATGATGAAGAAGCCAACATATGTTTAATGACAGATACAACTTTTGAGGGGTTTGAATCAAACCAGGAAGATGAGGTAAATTTTGATGACCCTGAATCTGTTAGAAAAGCTTATCATGAGCTTCTATCTAACTCATCTATTCTCTTAAAATCTTACAAAAACCTACGAAGAGATTTCAAGAATTTATCCAAAGATCATTTAAAACTTGAGAAAACCCTTTAGCATCAAGTAGATATTTCACTAGACAAGTCCATTAAGACATGTGAAGCTTGCTTAGCTCTTAAAGAAAAGAGTCCAAGTTATGTCTTTAGATTGAGACAAATGCCAATGAAAAAGCTACTTTTCTTAGAACTTTCAGGAGTTGGAAAACAAAAGGATCTAAATGAGCTGAATGAACTTCATAATCACCAAAAAGAAGAAAGATATGATCTTTGGAGAGAATGTGCACAAGCACACAAAGATTATGAAGACCTCAAAATGAGTAAACATAATCTTTGGGTGGAATATGAAGAACACAAGAAATCTATGAGTTTCTTGAATAATAAGCTTCTGAAGAATCAAGAATTTAAGGGTCAACCTTAAGATGTTGTTAAACTTCATGAGAAAATAAGAACCTTAAAGACTACATTATCCAAATTTGTCAATGGAACAAATAATCTTAACAAATTATTAGGATACTGTAGAAGTTCTTCATACAAATTAGGAAATGGATATGATGGGAAGGTATATGTTCATGATTAGGACACCATTGTATGCTATTTTTGTGGAAAAACTGGACACGTGATGTCTAGATGCAGGGATCTTCCTAAGAAAGGTTCACCTAATCCTTTCATGACTAACAGAAAAGGACCCAAAAGATTTGGGTACCTAAGAAATGCCTGTCATGGTACCTAGGTAGTGGTTGCTCGCGACACATGACAGGAGAAAAGTCTATGTTCCAATGTCTGACTTTCTATCACGGTGGAACAATCACTTTTGAAGGCAATCAAAGAGGCAGAATAACTAGTGTAGGTAAGATAGGTATGCACCCCTATCCCTCTATTGATAATGTTTTGTTTGTTGAAGGTCTTAAACACAATCAACAAAGCATAAGTCAACTATGTGATAATGGATATGGTGTCTCCTTCAACAAGGATGAGTGTGTCATCCTATATGATGATGGGTCCCTTTTATTCTCTGCCAAGAGAAAAGGCAACCTCTACAAAATAAGACTGGATAATGTAGCTCCATGTAGAGCTTGTAAGCCTTTGATCTTCTTTATCAATGGAGTCATTTGCTTCTTGAAGATCAATGGTAGTAGAATGGAGAAGGAGGAAAGGTGATTATAGATGCCACTTCAAGGAGAAGACGAGTCAAGAACAAGCTCACCACCATAGGAAGCCATGGATAAAAGCTTGAAGGTAGGAGAAGATGAGTGGAGGGAGGGAGAGAGAGGGGAACAAAATTTTAAGAGAGAGAAGAGGCAGAATGAGGTATGAACTTTGAAGTCTAATTTCTCAAAATCAAAGTTGAAAAAATGCACACACAATGCCTTTATTTATAGCGTAAGTGTCACACAAAATTGGAGGGAAATTCGAATTTCTATTCAAATTTCACTTGAATTTGAATTTGAATTTAAATTTGTGGAACCAAATTTGGAGCCAAAATTTCACTAATTATGATTAGTGAATTTTAGCTATGGTTTATCCCACTAATCCAAGATCAAATCCAAGATTCTCCACTAAGTGTACTTAGGTGTCATGAGGCATGTAAAGCATGAAGGACATGCACAAAGTACGACTATATGATGTGACAATAGGGTGTAGCAAGCAAATGCTCACCTCCCCCTTAGGCTGGTCTGAAATTTAATTGGATTGGATTGGGCTTCTCCCAATTCAATTAAATTTCTCTCCCAACACACACATCAAATAGTGCATTTAATGCATGTGAAATTACAAAACTACCCATAATACAAAAAACTAGTCAAGGTGCCCTTAAATACAAGGGCTAAAAAATCCTACATTACTAAGGTATCCTTCCTACACTATGGAGCACTAAATACAAGACCCTAAAATAATGAAATTCTAATCTAATATGTACAAAGATAAGTGGGCTCATACTTAGCCCATGGGCCCAAAATCTACCCTAAGGCTCATGAGAACCCTAGGGCCTTCTCTTGCATCTCTAGCACAATCTTCTTGGAGTCTTCTATCCAATGCCCTTGGGGGGATAGGATTGCATCACTAGGGGAAATCTCAAATCAAAAAGTGTCATGCTTACTATCTATCAAAGAAATCATTGGTTATGGCATAAAAATCTTGGCCATGCAAGTTGGAGGTCAATCTCCAAACTGCAAAAAAACAACCTTGTAAGAGGTCTAACAAGTATGTCATATTATGATGATTTACTTTGTGAGACATGTCAAAAGGGGAAAAATATTAAAAACTCTTTTGCCAGTAAAACATTGTTTCCACCTCTAGTCCTCTCCAGCTACTACATCTTGATTTGTTTGGTTCAACTAGAACTGCGTCCACTAGTGAAAAAAGATATGGATGAAGGTGAGTGATAAGTCATAGATTTTATCTCCACAAGTTGCCTTGATAAGATTATATTCAGTTCTTTACCTAAGAACCAAGGGAAGCTCTCACAAAAGGAAGAAATCTCAAACTTTCATTTAGACTCAAATCTACCTCAAAGCTACAAAGTTCCTACTATTTATAGGCCAGACTTCCTTCTAAACACCCCAATAGGAATTAATTTCCACTTAGAATTAAATTCCTACTTAGAATTAAATTCCCACTAACATTAAATATCCACTAGCAATAAAACTCCACTAACCACTATAATAACTTGGGAAGCCCAAAAACATAAAAATTGACCTAAAAGATGTTAACGACCATATGAACTTATGACATGAAAATAAAATATGAAAAGTAAAGGAAAATTAGAAAATGGGCCTTAGTTAGTTCTTTAGACCAAAAGCTATGTAATCCATCAAAATAAACTCTGGCCTATATGATGGAAGCTTGCTTGTGGAGTTTCTATGGAAGATGGATCTTGGAGCTTCAATGAGGTCCTTCAATGGTGATTTTTCATCATGGAGATGCAGTGGAAGGCAAAGGAGAAGAGGAGAGGGGAGGCACCATCCACTAGGAAATAAGCCAAGGAAGAAGGAGCTTCACCACCAAGAATTGCCTTGGATAAGAAGCTTGAAGAGGATGCTTTAATGGAGGAAAAGAAAGAGAGAAGGGGGGAGCACGAAATTGAAGGAGTAAAAAAGGGAGAGAAGTGGAACTTTGAAGTGTATCTCATAAAACTTTCATTCATCAAAGTTACAACAAGTGTTACATGCTTCTATTTATAGACTAGGTAGCTTCCTTGAGAAGCTTTCTTAAGAAAACTTCCTTGAGAAGCTTCTTTGAGAAAACTTCCTTGAGAAGCTAGAGCTTAGCTACACACACCCCTCTAATAACTAAGCTCACCTCTTTGAGAAGCTTCCTTGAAAAGATTCCTAAAGAAGCTAGACCTTAGCTACACACACCTCTCTAATAGCTAAGCTCACCTCCTTGAGATGAGAAGCTAGAACTTAGCTACACACCCCCCTATAATAGCTAAGCTCACCCCCATGACAAAATACATGAAAATACAAAAATAGTCCCTACTACAAAGACTACTCAAAATGCCTCGAAATACAAGGCTAAAACCCTATACTACTAGAATGGCCAAAATACAAGGCCTAAACGAAGGAAAAAATCTATTCTAATATTTACAAAGATAAGCGGGCTCATACTTAGCCCATGGGCTCAAAATCTACCCTAAGGCTCATGAGAACCCTAGGGCCTTCCCTTGGATCTCTGGCCCAATCTACTTGGAGTCTTCTATCCAATGCCCTTGTGGGGTAGGATTGCATCATTCCCTCCACCTTGGAAAGGATTTGACCTCAAATCCCGAGGTTCTTCATACTCTAGGCTCCTTCCCTCAACACTTGAAGCTCTTGTGCTCTGATACCACTTGATGGAAGCTTGCTTGTGGAGCTTCTATGGAGGATGGATCTTTGAGCTTCAATGAGGTCCTTCAATGGTGATTTTTCACCATGGAGATGCAGCGAAAGGCAAAGGAGAAGAGGAGAGGGGAGACACCATCCACTAGGGAATAAGCCAAGGAAGAAGGAGCTTCACCACCAAGAATTGCCTTGGATAAGAAGCTTGAAGAGGATGCTTTAATGGAGGAAAAGAAAGAGAGAAGGGGGGAGCACGAAATTGAAGGAGTAAGAGAGGGAGAGAAGTGGAACTTTGAAGTGTATCTCTTAAGACTTTCATTCATCAAAGTTACAACAAGTGTTATACATGCTTCTATTTATAGACTAGGTAGCTTCCTTTAGAAGCTTTCTTAAGAAAACTTCCTTGAGAAGCTTCTTTGAGAAAACTTCCTTGAGAAGCTAGAGCTTAGCTACACACACCCATCTAAAAACTAAGCTCACCTCCTTGAGAAGCTTCCTTGAGAAGCTAGAGCTTAGCTACACACACCCCTCTAATAACTAAGCTCACCTCCTTAAGAAGAGAAGCTAGAGCTTAGCTACACACCCCTATAATAGCTAAGCTCACCCCCATGACAAGGCTAAAAAATCCTACATTTCTAGGGTACCCGACCTACATTATGGAGCCCTAAATACAAGGCTAAAAAATAATGAAATCCTAGTCTAATATGTACAAAGATAAGTGGACCCAACCTTGGCCCATGTGCTCAGAAATCTACCCTGACGTTCATGAGAACCCTAGGGCCTTCTTCAGTAGCTCTAGCCCAATCCTCTTGGAGCCTTTTGCTCATGGCTCTGGTGACTGGTCCCTTCCTAGGGAGGATTGCATCAGAGAATATTGACAAGACTTATGAATAGAAGACAATTGTGTACAAACTGATGTGTGAGAAGGCGAAGATATGGGTCAACATTCTAAACAAGAGTGTTCTTCATAAAGCAGGTCCCAAAGCAACCTTGTCTGATATCCATAAGTTCATGTTATTTCACTTGATGGAGAACCTTCCGTTTGACCTTCCACACACCATATACATCAATATTTTGAGGAACCTAAAGGTCTTAGGTGGTTTAGACGACATCTAATATACAACTCTCATCAACAAGCTCTTGTGGGATCAAGGATTATACCATGTTTTCAACAAGATGGACAAGGACTCTAAAAGCCAAGGGCATAGTTTTTGCTAAACAAAAAAAGTTTAGCAAGACTAACCTAAAAGCTATGAAGGTTACTTTAGAACAAAGCTTGAAGGAGGCTCCCCAAGCGGACCTGAATGCTATACATAAAAGGAAACAAAAGAGGCTAGCCAAGGCCATCGCTGATGAAGACCAAGGTCTGAAAAACTTTGGTATTTTGAGAAAGACTCAAAAGATCATGGCTGAGCAATAGAAAAGAAAAATAATAGAAAACAATCACAAGAGGATGAAGAAGGAAGAATAAGAGCTTCTTGCTAGGGACATAAGACTAAAAGAAGACATAAGTCTGTTGCATCCACTCTTGCGTATCCACCGACCATGACCTTAGCAGTCCTATAAAGGTTGAAAAACCAAAGTAATATTGATGAAGATGATGAAGGTTTGGTTCAAGTGGCCCTAAAAAAGGAGGAAAAAAGCTACTATAGATGCCCCTACACCAAAGAGGGAAAAGGAAGTCCAACCAGTCTCTGAACTCCAGGCACCTGTCATCCTCTCTGCTATTTCAAGATGCATTAAAACAAGGGAGACCAAGGCCAACCTAGAGATTGGAGATAAAGAATGGGCAGTTTCCTTTACTAGAAACAAGGAGGATCTAACCTCTCAATCATCAGATAGTGAGTTTGCGGATGATACTTTTATCTTTACCCTCTGCAAACATCCATTGTCCACTCAACTGTGTCCTCCTCAATCACCTTTGCATCTAGATAGATACTGAAGGGCTGCTCCAAAGGAACCATTATCAAATTCTCAGAGCTTTCCTTTGGCATTCATTAACGGTAATCCTGCATTTTAGACCCTTTTCTTTGCACTTTTATCCTCTGAACCTGTGGCAAGGGAAACTGTATTTGTCCAAGCACCTGTCTAGATGAAACATGACTATGAGCACACTCCATCTGAAGCCTTTAAGGCTCTGTCATTAGATGCCATAGTTCATCTTCCTCCCCCATAATGGACTTGTCTAGTGCAACTAATCTTTGTCAAGATGTCTCCCCACTAGCTTGCACCTAGAACTCAACAACGAGTTCGACCATCTATACAAGTGACCCTCACTCAAGCAGGGCATCACATGCAAAAGTTGAAGGATAAAAAGATCTCTCAAAGCATTATCTCTCGAGATCTATTCGTAAAACACAAAAGGGACCATTTGCAAGAAGTTGAACCTCCAAAGATAATGTTTCAGAAAAAGGTGCACCTGTGGACGCCCATTACCAATCTCTTACCAGTGCATCCCGCTGATGTCAATCTTTCTTAAGAAGATTGCTCATCCCTTGGTAAATTGCATGAACAAATGTATTTGCACAATTAAGCCACAACATACGTCTGTACATTTCAAAGGCCACTAATATCAAGATAGTTGTTGATAGAGTGTGTCTGCATCTACCAGTTTTGGATGTAACGACCTAATATTTTGATAACTTAAAATTGATGTTTAATGTAATTATTGTTATTTGATTGATTTGGATAAGTTCGGGTGTTGTGTTAATTTGCTATGTGTGATTTCTTGATGTGGATTTTAGGTTATGTAGAGTTTGGTTGACCTATGTTGAAACTGTGAGATGTCAAGTTTTACCTAAATCTGTTTTGGTAAAACCACAATCTCAGACTCGTTAACCGTTGGATCATCTTCAAACTTGAATTGTAGGTTTCGTGACTCAAGTCTGCATGTTTTGATAGTTGGGAATTTCCAAATAACATTTTTGGATGTCTCACTTAGTGAGACAGGCGCACTAAGCGCAATTCCTAACCTGAGAGGGAAATTCGCTTAGCGAGACAGGCACACTAAGCGCAATGCTCAATCCAAGAGGGAAACTTGCTTAGCGAGACAAGTGGATTTTTGCTTAGCGGGACGAGCTCGCTAAGCGAGATCTGCAGATTGTAAATACGTCCAATAGTGTAAAATTACACATTTTGAGCTCCTTTTCTTTCAAATTTCTGCCCAAAAAACCCTAACTTCTCCTCGACCACCCACGACCACCGGTGGCCATCACAAGCCAACGCTGCCTACCGTCGAACCACCACACCTAGAGGAACACTTTAATCGGAGCGGAATCCTCAAAATCCACCTCAAGGATTCGGTATAGAACAAGCTTTCAATCCTTTCTTTTGTAGTTTCTCTGAGGTAATCTTGACTTCTATGCCTTTCTCCCAGTTAGTTTGAGCTTCTCTTAGTGTCTCTTGTGTTTTGGGTACCGTAATAGGATGTTTTTACACTTCCTTTGAAAACCCTTGAATATGAGACGTTGTAAAAGTTATCTTTTTTTTATAAAATTGATGTTGTTTTCATGACCTTCGCTGAACCCCGATCCAATTGGCGTGATCGGAATTTCAAAATGACTTCTCTTTGTAGTAGAACCAGAAACCCCTTAGCCTCTTTTATTTTGATGAGGGTATTTGACCCTAAATGTTATTTTTAACCTTGTGTTTGAAATTTATTCTAGATTGCCTTCAATTTGGTATATAGAACTCTACGTTTGGGCTGACGAACGTGAACAAGAGAGAGACCTTTGAGCGATGTAGAGAGGAGTTGACGAAGAGCTCACGATAGGTGAGTGGAGTTTCTTATAATTTATGGCTTTGATACTATAATTGGGATTAGGGAACCCAATTATGAGAATGTATGTCTATCCCTGTGCATGCTGGTTTTCAAGAAAAATAATGTTTTTGACTAATGGGATGCGATGCATCTGCTATTGATAAATGATATTATCATTTTATTAGACTTATGTTGTTTGAAGACCCATGAAGTGTGAATCTCAGACATGAAATTTATATGGATGTATGTGTGGGATGTGATTACTGATGATGTTGCTATCGATGATAATGTTGATATGAGGTGATGTTGTTATTAATGATAATATAGATATGAGAATGAACTTATTGATGATAATGTGATATGAGGTGATGTTGTTATTAATGATAATATTGATATGAGAATGAAGTTATTGATGATAATGTGATATGAGGTGATGTTGTTATCGATGATAATATTGAAATGAGATGATGTTGATGTTGATAATGTCTTTGAGATGAGATGATGTTGATGTTGATAATGTCTTTGAGATGAAATGATGTTGACGTTGAAAATGACATCGAAATAAGATAATGTTGATGTTGATAATGACATTGAGATGATGTATGTTGTGTATGTACATGGGGGGTGCAGTGACCAAGTTGGATATCCCCAGTGGGGGAAATAGATTGGTTAAAGAGTTCAAGCATCTCAGAGTGAAGGATGGCTTAGAATCTTTAATTATCCATGGTCAGTACATTGATGATGCCTATGTGTCATACTTCATGAAAATAGTATAAACTTTGTTAGTAAGTACTTGTAGTTTTTCATGAGGGAAAATACTTGTACTTGGGGACATGTCCCTCGGTTTGGAACTCCCTTGTGACTCAGGCTAATCACCATGGGGGGGGGGGTTCTTTGCATGATAGGGTGACCTCGACACACTCAGGCTATTTCCTGATGAATCGTACTGCATTGCATTTGAGAGTTGAGGTTAGGTACGAGCATCATACTGAGCATGATTGATTTGAATTGTGAAAAGATGATGACTAGTTGTTGTGTGTATGTTGGACTAATGGATATTTGTGTAAGATTATGGTATTTGTTAATGGTTTCTTACTAATCATGGTCATTTGATTTTTGTGTTGATTTATTTTATAATAAACTCAGCCTTGCAATTTTTGTACCGTGTGGTTGGTACCTGTGATGATTGCAAACATTCGTTCGTGGGAGCAGATGGACAACAATAGATTACATGGAGTGAGATTCTTTTGTTGGAGCTGCCAACCGATGTGATGACATTGGAATTATTTTAGGATAGAGTTGTGTTTTGTTAATCAACTCCTCTATAGCTAGTTCTATAATTTTTTTTTGAATTGAGGATGTCAATCACATATTTAATTATATGTATGAACTAATTTACTTTCCATCATGTGAATGATGTGTGTCATACCCTAATTTCCTCCAGGGACAATTGTTTGTCAGCATGCGGACCTTAATTGACCACTTTGAGGTGCTTAACACTCGTCGCCGCATAATTCGTATGGTTCTGTGACGTTTTGGAAGGAAATGAGCCAAAAACACGAAAATAGGGGGTGAACTCATCAAATTGGGGGGGTGTAACTAGCATTGGGGCCATCTAGAAGATTCTGGGCATTTTGTTGCTTTAGGTGGAAGCAACCCAGCTCGTCTAGGCGAGCTGGGCGGCCACCATATTTTGCTGTAAAATGGCATAGGGGGGCGGAAAGGAAGCGGTCCAACACCCTGGCAAGCATATTTCACTTAAAATTAGTGAAAATAAGGAGAAAGAAGAAGAAAATCAAGGCCGAGGCGCTTCCATAATGCTTCCGTAACATTTTCGTGATCAATTTGAGGGAAACAAAAATGGGGGTGAACTGATCAATTTGGGGGTGCACTTAGGAAACTTCATCACGAAGCAACCAGCTTGCTTGGGCGAGCTGGGCGGCAAGCTTCTCCCCTATTTTGGCTATAAAAGGGGCGTGGGAGGCTGAGAGGAAGGGGCCAGCACCCTGGGTATCCATAATTCACTTTAAATTAGTGAGAAGAAGAAGAAAGAAGGAGAAAATCAAAGCCGAGGAGCTTTCGTAACGCTTCGGTGACGTTTCCGTGATCAACTCCGTGGACGTTCTTCGCCGTTCTTCATCATTTGTCAATCTTCAACCGATTAGTTTTTGATTTTGAAGCATTGAATTCATTCTATGCACACTTAGGGGTCCATTCTTGCTTTGTATGTCTTCATCTTCATTCTTCTACTTTTGGTATTCTCTTTCTTCGTTTTAAGCGAGTTTCGACTGAACGTTTAAGCCATAATCTCACTTAATCAATGTTTAAATTGAATTTCAACCGATCATTTGTTTTGTAATCTCGTTTAATCGCCTTTAAAGTAAAATTCAACCAATCGTTCATGTCGTGACCTCGGTTAATCATAAAAAAAGGCAAGTTTTAACCAGACACTTACGTTGAAAATTCCCCTTAAATGAGTTGAGAAATAACCAAGTGAAACTAAGGATAAAATCAACTCACAAATCAAGCTTTGCTCGCGAAAAGGTCATTTGAAAACCGTTTCAAGGTCCAACGCCTTAAACGGTCACGAAGAACTACGTAGGTCTGATTTCCTCATCGCAATTGAGGATACGTAGGAGCAAAAGCCCCACTTTTGTCGACCCCATGAGATCGTTAAAGGTCCAACACCTTAACGTTTCTCTCATTTAAAAAAAAAGAGATCGTTAAAGGTCCAACGCCTTAACATTTCTCCCCTTCCAAAAAACAAGAGATCGTTAAAGGTCCAACGCCTTAACGTTTCTCCCCTTCCAAAAAACAAGAGATCGTTAAAGGTCCAACGCATTAACAATTCTCACCTTTCAAAATTGAGAAGATCGTTCAAAAGGGTCCAGCACCTTAACGATTCTCTCTTTTCAAAAATCAAAAGATCATTTAAAGGTCCAATGCCTTAAACGACTTTTGTGCGGTTAAAATCAATCTTGCAAAAAAAGATCAAAACAACTTAACCAACATTCAGTTCTTACTAAAGAACTACATAGGTCTGATTTCCTCAATTGAGGAATACGTAGGAGCGAGGGGAACACCCTTGTCAACTACAAAAAAGTAAAAAACATAAAAAGCCAAAAAGATAAAAAAAACAAAAAAAAGGGAAAATACATAATTTTGAAGTCATGTCTTGCACATTCGATTAGAGGCTGCCATTTCGTGTGACGGGCACGTGGGGTGCTAATACCTTCCCCGTGCGTAAACAACTCCCGAACCCTTATTTTCAAAATATGCTGACCATCGTCTTTTGGGTTTTCGTACATTTTCCTTGAATAAACATTGGTGGTGTAGAAGCAAAGCTTTATGATGAATCAAGATTGATTCAAAGATGTTTTGATGATAAAAAAAGTGATGACAAAAAGCTCAAAGGTCAATTCATGATAATCAAAGAATGAGTTCAAGATTGAATCAAGAACACTTCAAAGTTCAAGCTTCCAAGAATCAAGGTCAAGATTCAAGACTCAAGATTCAAGAATCAAGAGAAGACTTAATCAAGATAAGTATGAAAAGGTTTTTTCAAAAACTGAGTAGCACATGGATTTTTCTCAAAACATGTTTACCAAAGAGTTTTTACTCTCTGGTAATCGATTGCCAGATTATTGTAATCGATTACCAGTAAGCAAAATGGTTTTCAAAAAGCTTTCAACTGAATTTACAACGTTCCAATTGATTTCAAAAAGTTGTAATCGATTACAATGTTTTGGTAATCGATTACTAGTGTGCTTGAACATTGAAATTCAAATTCAAATGTGAAAAGTCACATTCTTTCACAAAAAAGCTTTGTGTAATCGATTACACTGATTTGGTAATTGATTACCAGTGATTGTTTCTGAATAAATCAAAAGATGTTACTCTTCAAATGATTTTTGACTTTTTCAAATTGGTTTGAAGTTTTTCTAAAAGTCATAACTCTTCTAAATGGTTCTCGTGACCAGACATGAAGAGTCTATAAAAGCAACGCTTTGTTTTGCATTTTAATTAATCTTTTCAATTAATCCAATCTTTGAATCTCTTTGAACTTCTTCTTCTTCCTTGTGCCAAAAAGCTTTCCAAAGTTTTCTGGTTTTCTAAACCTTGAAAACTTGTGCTATTCATTCTTTTCATCTCTTCTCCCTTTGCCAAAAAGAATTTGCCAAGGACTAACCGCCTGAATTCTTTTTGTGTCTCTCTTCTCCCTTTTCCAAAAGAACAAAGGACTAACCACTTGAATTCTTTTGTGTCTCCCTTCTCCCTTGTCAAAAAATTCAAAACGACACAGTCTGAGAATTCTTTTGATTCTTCCCTTTCCCTTATACAAAAGATTTCAAAGGACTAACCGCCTGAGAATTCTTTTGTATCTCCATTCACAAAGTTTCAAAGGTTTAACCGCCTGAGATCTTTGTCTTAATACATTGGAGGGTACATCCTTTGTGGTACAAGTAGAGGGTACATCTACGTGGGTTTGACTGAGAACAAGAGAGGGTACATCTCTTGTGGATCAGTTCTAGTGGAGGGTACATCCACTAGGTTTTCAAAGAGAACAAGGGAGGGTACATCCCTTGTGGATCTTTGCTTGTAAAAGGATTTTTACAAGGTTGGAAAAGAAATCTCAAGGACCGAAGGTCGCTTGGGGACTGGATGTAGGCACGGGTTGTTGCCGAACCAGTATAAAAACTCTTGTGTGTTTGTCTCCTTCTTCCCTACTCTTTTAATTTCCGCTCTGCATTTTAATTTCCGCTTTTACTTTTGGTTAAGTTTCTCTTCTACTCCTTATTCACTTAACAACATAGTAAAAGCCTTAGAAGAGTAAATTTTTAATTAGTAAAGGTTTAGGAATAATTAATTCAACCCCCCTTCTTAATTATTCTGAGGCCATTTGATCCAACAGGTGGCGACTCCACGCGTTTTCCTTCGATGGAAGACGCACCCTTGGCCCGCTCGAGAGGCCTTTTCGCGCCCCCGCTGGAGGGCAGGTCACAACAATGTGTATTGAGTTAATATATATATATATATATATATATATATATAAGTATCTGTGCGATGTTTGGTGAACATATATCATGAAAAAAAAATTACTCTTGTTTTTCATAAGAAAATTAACAGAGTTTTCATTTAACATTGAAATTTACGCAGTTTAGAGTAGTGGCATCCTAACAACGAGGAAGGTTGTTCCATTAGTGGTATTAGAGCCTTGTCGAACCTTTTAGCCAGTGAGTTGTGATTCTGCTATGTTTCTCTATGCATTTTGTTGTTGCCTTGTTGAATGCTTGATGTTTGAGTACCTAATTGTTTGATAGTTACTCTGGTTGTTTGTATTTAGAATTTACTCACCTTGTTGTGTTTTCACGAGTTATAGAGATTTGATTGGTGTATTCATAACATGTTTATATCCTTGATGTCTACTATACTTATTAGAGATAAGGGGAGCAACATGAAGACTAAAGCTTGAAGCTTGAAGAAAATCTTGAAGATATTTTGTCTTTTACATGCCCAACTCCTTTGAGTGGCATTTATATTGGTTTTTATATTGAATGTTGCATCTTAGTTCATATCATATCTGTTGTGTGTCATGCATCATCACAAGTAA
This sequence comes from Glycine soja, assembly GCF_004193775.1. Lineage (NCBI taxonomy): Eukaryota > Viridiplantae > Streptophyta > Magnoliopsida > Fabales > Fabaceae > Glycine > Glycine soja. Next base: position 22,796,217 of record NC_041003.1, on the reverse strand, counting down.
GTGAGAATTTTTTTTCCTGAAGTTAGAAAATTTCTTCAAAAGGCAAAACTCTCTATTTTAATTGAATACAGTCATATCGTAATCGATTACACAAGTTGTCTTAACCTTGCATAGTTATGTCATGTATCGGTTTAATCAATTACAGTCATATTGTAATCAATTACACAATTGTTTTTGAGACAATGACTAATTTATTCTGGTGTCTCTGCTTTAATCAATTACCATGTGATATAATCAATTACTTCTATTTCTATAAGTGTTTCAAAAGTGAACAAGAATACTTTAATTGATTACTTTGAGTACCTAATCATTTCTAATCATTTACATTGTTCTTGAGCTGGTTTCAGGTTTTGGGAAGAACACTTTAATAAATAAAAAAGACAATCTAATATTACTTCATTGAATTAATCGATTACCTTGTAGATTTAATCAATTATAGGTAGTTATAATTGTTTTCTCTACAAATAACCGGCTTGTTAACACAACGAAATAAGCTTCTAAATAAGCTAAGATCATGTGTTGTTAGTAGTTCAAGAAAGAAGAGAAGAAAATTGCTTAGAAAAAGTAACTCACGCTTTTAAGTCTTTTGATTGTGAAGATCTTTTGTGATAATTGAGTTGTGTCACTTTCTTGAGTTCAAGAAGAACACTTATTCAATCAAGCAAAGTTTTGTGAAAAGGATCATTCAGGTTGTGTCTACCTTTACTCTTGGTTTTAGTGTATGGTTTTACACATATTTTTGTCTGTGCATGAATTGCTTAAGGCATGCTAGAGTAGGTGTTTCTAGTTTGGACTAAGGGTATGGTTCTCTTAGGCTCTTATTCACAAAGGACCCTCATGTTGGGTGCCTAAGTTTCTTTTTCCAAGGTGGGAACTATAGATTGGTTGTGTTTGCTTGTAAGGATTTTGTATGTATAGTGAAAATCTAATTCTGGTTTTGGATTAGATAACTGGATTAGCTTCTCTAGTGATAGAGAGTAAACCAGTATAAAAAAGTTGTGTACTTCTTCTCTTGATATGATCTTCCTCTCTCATTCTAGTCTTGATCAGTTTTCTAAAAGATTCAAGAATATATCTTTGTGAAAGAAAGAACTCTAGTGAAAGATCTCGTGTAAAGGGTGGATTGATTAAGTATTGATTGAGTTTGGTTTATGAAAAGTTTTGTGATCCAATCCGTACAAAAGAAGTTTTTGTAACTGGTTTTAAAAGTTTATTTTGTTTTAAAAATCAATTCACCCCTTCTTGGTTTGTTGAGTACCATCATCTTTTTCAATTGGTATCAAAGCTAAGTCTTGTAAGTTACTCAAGATCACAATTTTTCTAAAGATGGGCTCCAAACAAATCACTTTGAAAGAGGGTGCATCTTTAAATCAACCTCCTTTGTTTGAGGGTGAACATTTTTTTTTTGGCAAAAGAGAATGAAAATCTTTATTCAACCAATTGATCCCGGTACATGGAATGCCATTGTTAAATGTCTTTTTTCCTACTAAAGAACTGAATTATGAATTAGTACCTAAAGAATGGGATCAGATGAAAGATGATGAGAAAAGAAAAGTGTGAGATGATAAAAAAGCTAAAAACATTTTCAAAACTCTATTTTTTTAAAGTTTGATTTGATTTACAAACAAATTCCCCCCCCCCCCCCCTCTTGGTTTGTGAGTTCCATCTTTTTTAGGTCCTCCCTGGTGCTTCCACATCTTTCAAATTTTCCTTGAGATGAAAGAAAGCTTATCATCCTCCTCAAATTCTCCCTTGAAGTCTCCATCAGAGGAGCTGTCAGCACTTAGTGCTTTGGATGATGGGTTGGACGATGAATCTTTGGACTCTGGACCCTTCTTTGTCTTTTGGATGCTAAGAGCTAGGGAATTTCCTTTCTTGAGTTCTTCATCCTATTGATGTTCACATACCATCAAGATTCCAACAAGCTTTTCAAGGGACATAGTCAAGGTTCTTTAGAGCCCTCAACGTTGTTACATATGGTCTCCATTTTCTAAACAAACTTCTCAAGATTTTGTCAATATGATCCTAGTTATCATAAGTTCTACCTAGAGACCTTAATTCATTTAGAATGGTTTGGAAACATCTTTACATACTTTGTATGTCTTCGCCTTCCTCCATAGTAATGAGTTCATACTTATGTGTGAGGAGACTTAGTTTGTTCCTATTTACCTATGACATTACCTCATATGATATGGCTAAAGTGTCCCACATTTTCTTGGTACTCTTAAAGCTATGAACTTTGTTGTAGTCTTATTCAAAGAGAGTGTAAATAGAACATTCCAAGCCTCGAAGTTGAGCAAGAATCTAAGATTCTACTCCTTTGTCCACTAGCTCCTTGGGATTTCATTTTGTTCTGCATCATATGGAATGTGATTTCCATTTTTCACCATGTTCCATAGGTCAACGTGAATAGACTTGAATTGAGCTATCATCCGCTTCTTCCAATAGTGATCGAGGCCGTACCCAAATTAAATTACCATTAAAATGTAGTAACTAGGAAGTGATCCTAGGTCGTCTCCCAATGAGCAATGATAAACCAAATGTTCATAACGGATAGTAGGAAAATAGTAACTGTCGCAACCTACCCTTCGGCGGGAGGGCGACGCGTGACTTGCGGGATGCGTGTTCCACGAAAGGAATACGCGCGGAGTCGCCACCAACGTTTATTTGAGGAAAACGTCGGAAAAACCGGAAAAGACGCGATCTACGAACTTTTAAGTGAAAGGTTCGGGAGTTGTATTTACGCACGGGGAAGGTATCAGCACCCCACACGTCCGTCCCAAGGGACGGCAGCCTTTAATCGAATGTGCAAACATGACTTTGATTTTTACGTTCCCTTTTATGTCCTTATATCCTTTATACCCTTTTTATATTTTTCCTTTTTTGTGGTCGACAAGGGTGTTTCCCTTTGCTCCTACGTATTCCTCAATTTGCGATGAGGAAATCAGACCTACGCAGTTCTTTCTTATCAAGTGATTCTTTTTTTACTTTAAGAGGTGATCATTTTAAGGCGTTGGACCTTAAAAATGATCCATTTTACTTAGTGAGAAATTGAAATGACAAACTTCAAAAGCCTATTTTTGTGGACGAGCTTGACTAGGCGAGTTGATTTTAGCCTTAGTTTCACTTTAGTTATTAATCAATTCAATTAAGAATGAGAAATCCCAAAGAGAAAACGTCCGATTGATTTTCCGCTTTATTTTGTTAAAAGATGTTTTTTTTTTATTATTATATTATTTTTTACCTCTTTTTTTTTATTTCCAACATGGTTACGGCACGACCGAACGGTCGGAATTTATTTTAACCGAAGTTAACGGATAATACAATTCAAACGTTCGGTGGAAATTGATTTTATTTTTAAGTTAAACGAGAAATGACTTAAGTAAAATGGCTTAAGCACGTCAACAGGGGGTATAAAAAGTAAACAAAACGAGAATAAAAATGCACGAAACACAATGTGGACCATTACGGGTACATAGAATGAATCGAAAAGCTTGGTTCGAGGTACTTACCCGTTGAAGATCGAAGAACGATGAAGAATGAATGAAGAACGTCGAAGAACGGTTGAAACCTTTGCGAAATTCCTCACAAAAAACGTTACAGAAACGTTTCGGAAGCGCCTCGGCTTAGATTTTCTTCACTGAAACAATTTTTCCAAGCAAATTCGAAAGAGAGAGAAGTGCCTAAGGGGCTGAACCCTTTTCTTCTTCACTTCCTCCCCTATTTATAGCAAAATAGGGGAGGTGGTTGCCGCCCAGCTCGCCCAGGCGAGCCAGGTTGCTTCCTCCAGAAGCAACAACCTTCTGGAGGAATATTCTGGAGGGCCCAAGTGGGTCTCGGTGCGATTTGCACCCCCATTTTTACTAAGTACACCCCTCTACTTTTTTTTTGTGATTCTTTTTTCGTAAAGTTACGGAAACTTACGAATTTCGTAACGATACTTGTTTTCTTTCCGTAATGTTACGGAACCTTGCGGATTACATAATCATCCCCTTTTTGACTTACGGAATGTTACGGAACCTCACTTAATTATGCAACAATGCTTCCATTTGATTTTCGGTGTGTCATGGAAACTTACGGATTGTGCATCAATATTTTTTTGGTTTTCCGGCATGTCCTGGAATTTCACAAATTGTCTAATGATGGGTGCCAAGCACCTCACAAGGACCAAAGAAAGGTCGCATGTCATCAAGCAAAGGTCCCCGGACGAAATTAGGGTATGACAGTTGCCCCTATTTACTTGTCTTTTATTGGAGATAAAAGGAAAGTAAAGATAAGACACTAATTTCGTTCCTCTCAATTTGACGAGAGTCGCGGGTGACCATTAAATCTCCACATGCAAATGACTTATTGTTCCCGGAATTTCACAAATTGCCTAATGATGGGTGCCAAGCACCCCACAGGGACCAAAGAAAGGTCTCATGTCATCAAGCAAAGGTCCCCGGACGAAAATTAGTGTATGACACTAATTTCGCTCCTCTCGATTTGACGAGAGTCGCGGGTGACCATTAAATCTCCACATGCAAATGACTTATTGTTCCCGGAATTTCACAAATTGTCTAATGATGGGTGCCAAGCACCTCACAAGGACCAAAGAAAGGTCGCATGTCATCAAGCAAAGGTCCCCGGATGAAAATCAGTGTATGACACTAATTTCGCTCCTCTCGATTGACGAGAGTCGCGGGTGACCATAAAATTTCCGCATGTAAATGACTTGTCGTTCCCGGAATTTCACAAATTGCCTAATGATGGGTGCCAAGCACCTCACAAGGACCAAAGAAAGGTCGCATGTCATCAAGCAAAGGTCCCCGGATGAAAATCAGTGTATGACACTAATTTCGCTCCTCTCGATTGACGAGAGTCGCGGGTGACCATAAAATTTCCGCATGTAAATGACTTGTCGTTCCCGGAATTTCACAAATTGCCTAATGATGGGTGCCAAGCACCCCACAGGGACCAAAGAAAGGTCTCATGTCATCAAGCAAAGGTCCCCGGACGAAAATTAGTGTATGACACTAATTTCGCTCCTCTCGATTGACGAGAGTCGCGGGTGACCATAAAATTTTCGCATGTAAATGACTTGTCGTTCCCGGAATTTCACAAATTGCCTAATGATGGGTGCCAAGCACCTCACAAGGACCAAAGAAAGGTCGCATGTCATCAAGCAAAGGTCCCCGGACGAAAATTAGTGTATGACACTAATTTCGCTCCTCTCGATTGACGAGAGTCGCGGGTGACCATAAAATTTCCGCATGTAAATGACTTGTCGTTCCCGGAATTTCACAAATTGCCTAATGATGGGTGCCAAGCACCTCACAAGGACCAAAGAAAGGTCGCATGTCATCAAGCAAAGGTCCCCGGATGAAAATCAGTGTATGACACTAATTTCGCTCCTCTCGATTGACGAGAGTCGCGGGTGACCATAAAATTTCCGCATGTAAATGACTTGTCGTTCCCGGAATTTCACAAATTGCCTAATGATGGGTGCCAAGCACCTCACAAGGACCAAAGAAAGGTCGCATGTCATCAAGCAAAGGTCCCCGGACGAAATTAGGGTATGACAGTTGCCCCTATTTACTTGTCTTTTATTGGAGATAAAAGGAAAGTAAAGATAAGACACTAATTTCGTTCCTCTCAATTTGACGAGAGTCGCGGGTGACCATTAAATCTCCACATGCAAATGACTTATTGTTCCCGGAATTTCACAAATTGCCTAATGATGGGTGCCAAGCACCCCACAGGGACCAAAGAAAGGTCTCATGTCATCAAGCAAAGGTCCCCGGACGAAAATTAGTGTATGACACTAATTTCGCTCCTCTCGATTGACGAGAGTCGCGGGTGACCATAAAATTTTCGCATGTAAATGACTTGTCGTTCCCGGAATTTCACAAATTGCCTAATGATGGGTGCCAAGCACCTCACAAGGACCAAAGAAAGGTCGCATGTCATCAAGCAAAGGTCCCCGGATGAAAATCAGTGTATGACACTAATTTCGCTCCTCTCGATTGACGAGAGTCGCGGGTGACCATAAAATTTCCGCATGTAAATGACTTGTCGTTCCCGGAATTTCACAAATTGCCTAATGATGGGTGCCAAGCACCTCACAAGGACCAAAGAAAGGTCGCATGTCATCAAGCAAAGGTCCCCGGATGAAAATCAGTGTATGACACTAATTTCGCTCCTCTCGATTGACGAGAGTCGCGGGTGACCATAAAATTTCCGCATGTAAATGACTTGTCGTTCCCGGAATTTCACAAATTGCCTAATGATGGGTGCCAAGCACCTCACAAGGACCAAAGAAAGGTCGCATGTCATCAAGCAAAGGTCCCCGGACGAAAATTAGTGTGTGACACTAATTTCGCTCCTCTCGATTGACGAGAGTCGCGGGTGACCATAAAATTTCCGCATGTAAATGAATTGTCGTTCCCGGAATCTCACAAATTGCCTAATGATGGGTGCCAAGCACCTCACAAGGACCAAAGAAAGGTCGCATGTCATCAAGCAAAGGTCCCCGGACGAAAATTAGTGTATGACACTAATTTCGCTCCTCTCGATTGACGAGAGTCGCGGGTGACCATAAAATTTCCGCATGTAAATGACTTGTCGTTCCCGGAATTTCACAAATTGCCTAATGATGGGTGCCAAGCACCTCACAAGGACCAAAGAAAGGTCGCATGTCATCAAGCAAAGGTCCCCGGATGAAAATCAGTGTATGACACTAATTTCGCTCCTCTCGATTGACGAGAGTCGCGGGTGACCATAAAATTTCCGCATGTAAATGACTTGTCGTTCCCGGAATTTCACAAATTGCCTAATGATGGGTGCCAAGCACCTCACAAGGACCAAAGAAAGGTCGCATGTCATCAAGCAAAGGTCCCCGGACGAAAATTAGTGTATGACACTAATTTCGCTCCTCTCGATTGACGAGAGTCGCGGGTGACCATAAAATTTCCGCATGTAAATGAATTGTCGTTCCCGGAATCTCACAAATTGCCTAATGATGGGTGGCAAGCACCTCACAAGGACCAAAGAAAGGTCGCATGTCATCAAGCAAAGGTCCCCGGACGAAAATTAGTGTATGACACTAATTTCGCTCCTCTCGGTTGACGAGAGTCGCGGGTGACCATAAAATTTCCGCATGTAAATGACTTGTTGTTCCTGGAGGAACAAAAGGTGCAAAAGACTATGTCAGTCTCTACATGCTATCAAGCGTTCTGTCTTACAGATAGCAAAAGAATGTTTATACGGATAACCACTCGGGTATTTCCGCGTATCATCGGGCCCGCCGCCTCTGGATGACACAAGGGTGCGGATTACCGTAAGGTATCTCCGCGTATCATCGGGCCCGCCGCCTCTGGATGACACAAGGGTGCATAATGACCAAATTTTGTCTCTGCTTGTCATCGGGCCCGCCGCCTCTGGATGACAAAAGGGTGCGGATAACCGTAAGGTATCTCCGCGAATCATCGGGCCCGCCGCCTCTGGATGACACAAGGGTGCAGAATGACCAAATTTTGTCTCTGCTTGTCATCGGGCCCGCCGCCTCTGGATGGCAAAAGGGTGTGGATAACCGTAAGGTATCTCCGCGTATCATCGGGCCCGCCGCCTCTGGATGACACAAGGGTGCAGAATGACCAAATTTTGTCTCTGCTTGTCATCGGGCCCGCCGCCTCTGGATGACAAAAGGGTGCGGATAACCGTAAGGTATCTCTGCGTATCATCGGGCCCGCCGCCTCTGGATGACACAAGGGTGCAGAATGACCAAATTTTGTCTCTGCTTGTCATCGGGCCCGCCGCCTCTGGATGACACAAGGGTGCAGAATGACCAAATTTTGTCTCTGCTTGTCATCGGGCCCGCCGCCTCTGGATGACACAAGGGTGCAGAATGACCAAATTTTGTCTCTGCGTGCCATCGGACACGATTGTGTCTGAATGGCAAAGGGGTGCGGAATGACCAAATTTTGTCTCCGCGTGTCATCGGGCCCGCCGCCTCTGGATGACAAAGGGTGCAGAATGACCAAATTTTGTCTCTGCGTGCCACCAGACACAACTGTGTCTGAATGGCAAAGGGGTGCGGAATGACCAAATTTTGTCTCCGCGTGTCATATGACCTCAGGGTCAGTATGACAGAGCTTGTGGGGCGGTCGACAAAAGCAAGGCTCTCGCTCCTACGTATCCTCCAATGAGGAACTCAGACCTACGTAGTTCTAAATAACTTGTGAGACTTGAAAAGTCTCCATCGAAAAATGCTGACATCTCCGGAAAGGGCGCAGATGACCACATTGGCCTCTGCTCGTCAATCACACTTGGGGTCACTGAATGACGAGGTGCGGATAACCGTAAGGTGTCTCCGCGGGCTACCAGCTCTTGGGTCATGGCAACAAAAGGAGGTGTGGTGGACAAAAGCGAGGCTCTTGCTCCTTCGTATCCTCCAATGAGGAACTCAGACCTACGTAGTTCTGGATAACTTGTGAGACTTGAAAAAGTCTCGGTGTTTTCTCCACTAAAATGCAAACATGCTTTAGCAAAGAGACAAATATTCCAACTAATTTAGAGCAGCATATGCTTTTTTGAGTGAAAAACAATGCGTCTACCGGGGAAGGAGAGTCTGCTGATGAAATCTCCCATAACCATAAATGAGATTTTGGATGTTAGCATTTCGTTTCTAAATGACCATTTAGAGGAAACACTGGGTTCGAAAAAATAGAAGAAATCCACTCAAAGTGTATCAATCTCGCACAGGTAAGTGTTTCATCCTAATTCCGAACCATAGATATGTCATGACTTGACTTTGCAAATTATTTCCTATCAAATCAAAAATTACATGCATGATCATGGATCAAATAGGACTCCCCTTGGGAATGGGTTCTTTTGGGGAGTTTTTCGGCTTTTGATTATTTTTTTGCCTTTTCCTTTTCTGTTTTGGTTTTGCGCGAGGCGAACAAGTCACCGACGCACAGGATTTTGGTTGGTAATCAAAGGGAGAAGACCACTTTAGGTCATGGTTTCCTTTTCTTTCTTTTGTTCATTTGATGACAATTCTGTACTGTTCAGATATTGTCTGGTCCAAAGACCTCTCTGCACATTTCTTCTGGTTTCTTTGACCAGGAGCTTCCTTCTTTTTTACTTTCTCCCATTCTTTGGTTGGGAATTTTCTTTCTTTTCTTTTTTCTTTCTCCCACTCTTTGATTGGGAATTTTCTTGCTTCCTTTTTTCCTTTGATTGGAAATTTTCCTTCCCTCTTTGTTTTGCTTTCTCTTTGATTGGAAATTTTCCTTCTCTTTTTCTTTGATTGGAAATTTTCCTCTCTTTTGCTTCCGAGGGTAAGGATTGACATCCTCACCCCGGGTCAAGGTTTATGGTGAGTTAGGATTTTGGCTCAAGGCTTGTAGAATGGATAGACATGATACATGTCAGGGTTTGGTTTGGCTCAAGGATAAAAGGGATGCCCCACATTATTTCCATGACACAAATGCAAAAATGATGATTTGGAAATTTTATGCAAAACTGGTCATGCATGCACCTATGTGGACACTCAAGTGTCAAATTTTTATGGTCATGTGATGCTAGGGCTCAGGATTCATTTCCTCTATTTTAAATCAACCCAATGTTTCCAAAATATGTTCTTTTATCAATTTGTGCATTCATCCGAGTCCATTTCGGGCGTCCGGGGAAATGTCATAGCATTCACTCTTCAGGTGTACACATTTTTCCAAAAACTAGTTATGATCAGTGAATTTTTTTCAAAGAAAAGTTGGAAGCAACTCTTTTCAAAAGCATGTCGGTTTTTCAGCTAGACAACTTATTTTTCTTTTTCCATCTTTTTTTTTTCTTTTTTTTTCATTTGTTCATTTTTTTTCTCGTTTGTTTTTTTTCCTTTTTTTTTATGAGGTATTTTGCTACCTAAACATGTGTATATTTTTGTGAGGTATTTTTGCTATATACATGCATATCCAAGGTATCTTGCTACCTAAACATACATATATATATTTTGTGAGGTATCTTTTTGCTACATACATGCATATCCAAGGTATCTTGCTACCTAAACATACATATATATATATATTGTGAGGTATCTTTTTGCTACATACATGCATATCTAAGGTATCTTGCTACCTAAACATACATATATATATTTTGTGAAGTGTGTTTTTGTTTACATACATGCATATCTAAGGTATCTTTCTACCTAAACATACATATATATATTTTGTGAGGTATGACTACCTTCCGAGCTTGTGCTCGTTTTATTTAAATTCCTAGGATCATGAGCAACTAGGTGTGTCCTACTATGAAAAGTGATCAAATAACAAGCATAGATTCAAAAGGTACTAGGTTGCCTCCTAGTAGCGCTTCTTTAACGTCTTGAGCTAGACGCCTTATGACTTGTCAGTCACTGACCTAGTACTTTGCTTACCTTTGGCTTTGGACTTGGTAGCCTGCTGGTCGGCCATGTGTCGTAGGCAACGCTCTAACCTTTTTGTGGATGAGCTGAGGTGAACTCTAGAGGTGGTGGCGGTGTGTCTATTGCCCGCTACCGGCCATCCCAATGCTGCTGTGGTGTTTCGCCCTGCGCCTGCCTGGGGGCGCAGTACTTCTTGATGAAAGCTCGATTGGTAGGGGGGTCTGATGACTTTGCTGGGGGCGACAGACACTCCGTAGAACTGACAGAGACCCGTAATTAGAGCTTGACAACTCCAAGACCCTGTTGGACTTCTTCGGGTCCACTGGATGTCTTGCAGGCGCGATCCCTGCAAACAATAGATGAAATCAGAAATCAGTTGAGCGATGTGCATACTTACCTATGATGACATAACCTTGCCGGGGGGGGGGGGGTACGGGCACCCTATAGGACTGATAGAGGCTCGTAACCAGAGCTGGAAACCCCAGGGCCCTGTTGGACTTTTCCGGGTCCACTGGGTGTCTTGTGGGTGCGATCCTTGCAAACAATAGATGGTATCAGAAATCAGTTGAACCATATGCATACTTACCCATGTCGGGACGACACAGACCAACTGATACTTTTGCAGGGGGTGATTGGCATTGCGGTCGCTGGGCAGAATGTTGCTAAGTAGCAACGTCATCTATATCTATGTAAGAGTGGTCATGTTGGTGCGCATGATCCGCACTCGTCTCTTTGCAGCGGCACAGGTGAAATCTTGCCCCGGTATGCATAGTAGCTGTGTGATAGCCTCCCTCTCTGGTTGTGCTCGAACAGTTGGCCCTCCTCCAATATCAGGGGGTGGCCCAGGAACCGTTAAAAGGAAACTACTGGTCCCTTAACCGGGAGTGCAAGTCTCGGTTAAGCATTTAAGGACAGAGGACCTTAAATTATCTTAAGGTGTGGATATGGAGCCCACTGAAAGTGAGGACGCGTAGCCCTCTAAAGGCGAGGGAGTGTAGTCCTATGATGGCGAGGACATGCAATCCTCTAAAGGTGAGGGCATGTCCCTCTTTGAAAATGGGGGACATGTAGTCCTCTGAAGGTGAGGACGTGTAGCCCTACAAAGGTGAAGGTACATGACCCTTTGAAGGCGAGGACGTGTAGTCCTCTAAAGGCGAGGACGTGTAGTCCTCTGAAGGTGAGGGCGTGCAGCCCTCTGTTGGCGAGGACGTGTAGTCCTCCAAAGGTGAGGGCGTGTAGCCCTACGAAGGTGAGGACATGCAGCCCTCTGATGGCGAGGGCGTGTAGCCCTCTGAAGGTGAGGACATGCAGTCCTCTGAAGGCGAGCCAATAGGTGCAAGTACCAAAGGACTTTAACCTTACAAGAAAGCAAGAGGTTGACTCTTTGAGAGGGCCTCTCATCTATTCACTTATTACCTAATATGAACATGGTGATTTTTTGGGGATGCAAATGTATGCAACCTTCATCTTGAAATGCAGTAAATGCAGGCTTTGTATGCAATAATGCAATGTTATAGAAAATTGTACAATGTTCATGACATTCTTTCCCTATTTTGTGATTTTGATTTTGATTTGATTATTTTTTTTGGAAAACACAAATTGACTGTCCTTTTGAAAGAGGTGATAGTCCATGCGACCTTATCCTATCTTTTGCAAATCTCTTCGAGAACTCCCTCAGAGTGTGTGTTTTGTTTGATTTAGTCATTTGACCATTTTGGAGTGACGGCAATGGAGTCGTTTGATGTTTAATCAATCCATTGAAATCCTAGGGTTTGTCCCCCTTTTTTTTTCTTGTTTAAAAACATCGACGGGTGAGAACTTTTGATCTGCCCCTATGTTCACTTGAGGCTCATGCACGATGCCCCTCATTGCCCCAGTGTAAGGCTTTGAGGTACCAATCGTTGTCTTTCGTCATGACCTTGTAGGAGGGAACCTATTGGGTGAGAACTTCTAATCTGCCCCTAGGTTCACTTGAGGCTCAAGCACGATGCCCCTCATTGCCCCAGTGTAAGGCTTTGAGGTACCAATTGTTATCTTTCGTCATGACCTTGTAGCTGGGAACCTATTGGGTGAATACTTCTAATCTGCCCCTAGGTTCGCTTGAGGTTTTTGCATGGTGCCTTTCGTTGCCCTAGTGTAGAGCTTAGAGGTACCAATTGTTGTCTTGTTTTCACAACCTCGTAGTGAGGAAGAATGAAAGAAGCAATTGATTTTTGCAAAAAGAATTTTCCAAGGACGAGAAATAGTTGAAGGATTTTTTTCAGTTGATGGATTAAGTCAAATGACTCCTATGTAGAAACAAGATGTTTTGATGTCTTGATGATGCTAAAGGATCAAGTGCTTTTAAGTTTTATTCAAGACAAGAATCCAAGAAAATCAAGATATATGATCAAGTTTGATCTCTTAGAATCTTTAGGAAGAAGTTTCCAAATTGAAACAAACAAAAGGTTTGACCAAAGAATTCTATCATTTCAAATTGAGATTTGCTCTCTGGTAATCGATTACCAGTAGTTGAAAATGTTTTAATTCAAATTTTTAAAACCTATAATCGATTACATAAGTCTTGTAATTGATTACCAGAGGGGATTTTCAGAAAATAATTTCCAAGAGACATATCTATTCAAATGTTTTATGAACGGCCATTCAAATGTTTTAAAGAGAGTTTTCATTGCCCAAACAGTTTTATCCTCTCGAAAGATCAAGAGTTTTTCTGAATTGAAATGTCTTATCCTCTCAAAAAGATTCCTTGGTCAACCACTTGCATATTTAATAAGGAATTTTTGATTGATCTTCATTTTACAATCTACCTCTTTTAAGAGAGATTTCTTCTTCTCTTCTTATTTCTGAAAAGGGATTAAGAGACCGTGGGTCTCTTGTTGTAAAGGATTCCTGAACACAAGGGAAGGGTTGTCCCTGTGTGGTTCAGGCTTTGTAAAAGGAGTTTTACAAAGAGAGTGAAAAATCTCAAGTGGGTTGCTTGAGGACTGGATGTAGGCACGGGAAGTGGCCGAACCAATATAAATCAAGTTTGCATTCCTCTCTTCCTTTAAACTTCTTTTATTTATTGCTATTTATCTTTTGCTTTAAAGAAGTTTATTTTGAAATGTCTTTTGAGGAATTCATGTTAAGGGTGCATTGTTAATCCAAAAAGAAAGAGTGATAGTTCAATTGGGGAATAGTCTTTGCATCTTAATTCAACCCCCCCTTTCTTAAAATAACTGAGGTCATTTGTCCAACATCCTATTCTTGATAACTCACTTCTCTCTAAAAAGACAAACTTTCCGGAATGATATAATGAGGTCACATGAATGTCTTGAAAACACAGTCAATCAAATGCTCTTTTTTTTCTTTTTGAACTCCCTTTTTTATTTTTATTTTGAAACTTATTTGTTTTGAGCTTTATTTGTTGTTTTACGGCAGCCCCGCCAACGTGCAAGATGAGTAACCTCTGATTGAATGGTCACAGGTCGCTTGAGCAAATAGACCAATGGCTTGCACCCAATTCCAGTGAAAGTTGAAAATCCTGGTGAGTCATTAGAGACATCTAACAATAGCTTTCAAAATTGCCCCATGTGTGGCATCTCTTGTCAATGTCAGGATTTACACACGATTCTCCTCAAATTTCAGCCAGCATCAATTAGACCTTGCACCCTACACTTCAGAGCCCTACAATGCTCAATGGGACACCCCGAGGCTTCTCCGTGACAAGCACACGTTGCGTTCGAGTTGTATTCTCGGAGAAATGAAGGTTGATGAACCTTGGTTGGGGTTATGGCTACCATTGAATTATCAAGTAGATATGGGAGCAAGTCAGCATAGGACACTGGAACTGGGGTGAATTCTACAGGTTTTCTCGTTGCAAAATTCATTTCTTGGTTGGTGCTCTTGGTTTGTGCTAAAGGTGATGTTCGTCATTGGAAGTGCGATAGACAGGCTTTGTGGTTGATTTAGGGATGGCCTTTGTGGATAACTGGGTGGTGGGTAAGGAGGAGGTTTGTTATTGGCTGAGTAAGGACATTGTTGGGTTGGTGGGAAACTTGGCCGTACAGGAATGGCAGTCACAGCATGGGTTTCTCCCTCATCCTCACCCTCTTTATTTGCCCCAGTTTTCTCAGTCGTCCTAGTAGGATGATCAAATTTGCCTCTTTTCGGACCCACATTGATCCTTTCACTGGCGAAGACCAAATCTGCAAAGCTTTGAGGGTGCGCAGCCCACCATCTTTTCATAGTAGAGTACCGATAATGTGTCTACCATCACGATTATCGTCTCCCTTTCCATTATTGGGGGTACTACCTGGGCCGCCAGATCCCTCCACCTTTTGGGCGTGTTCTTTGAATGATCCGTCCCCCTTTTTGCACATGTTCTGTAGTTGCATCCTATCCAGAACCATATCAAAATTGTACTGATTTTGCCTACCAAAGGCAACCATTAGGTCCTTCCAAGAATGGACTCGGGAAGGTTCCAAGTTAGTGTACCAGGTAACAGCTACCCCAGTAAGACTTTCTTGGAAGGAATGTATCAGTAATTCCTCATCTTTTGCGTATTCCCCCATCTTCTGACAATACATCTTTAGATGGTTCTTGAGACAAGTAGTCCCCTTGTACTTGTCAAAGTCCAGCACCTTGAACTTGGGAATGACCATGTTTGGGTATTAGGAACAACTTTTCTAGGTTAGCAAAGGCATAATCTTCACCTCCTTCAATGGCCCTGAGCCTTTCCTTTAGATGATCTGCCTTTCCCTTTTCGGCCATAGCAGGAGGGGCTCTTCCCACCGCAAAATGCAATGGTTGTGGGCGAAACTGAGGGCCCTCCAAAGTGTTTTCAAAGGGTATACCACCAACTGCTTGCCCTTCAGTGGCATATCCGAGCCAAGGCTCGAAGTCAGCTAGATTGTGGTGGGGAATTTCATGTGTCTCCCCCATGGTTTGAGAGATATGTGCCTGATGAGGTTATTGGTTCTCAATGAGTATCGGAGTGGAGTTATTGAGATTTTCATTGAGAGTGTATGCCACATTGGGTGGTGTATAGTTGGGAGGCAAGCCATATGATGGGAAGGCGTACTCGTTTTGAATTTGCACATCATGGGGGCATCCGTACTTCCCAAATCTTTGCCTACCATATTTGAGGTTGGATGATTCATTTGCTTGAGGCCAGATGGGAGCATCGGGTTCACCTTAGCGACAACGCTAATAGCGGCAACTATAACCGCATTGGCTTCCATTATCTTGTTCATGCTCATCATGGCCTTCATCATTGTGGCCATTTGCTCTTTTATGGCCTCCATTTTCGGCCTTCATCTTCTCTTGCACCTCCTCTGCTTCACCCATTACTCTAGCTCTAGCACGAGTTCGGTAAGGGCGCCGTAAAGCGTGTCCTTTTCTTTTTGATAAGTTCATTTTATTTTATTTTATTTTTCAAGGAAAGAATGCAATGAGCCATGCAACCAATGAAAAGCATGGATGCATGCGAATGATGTACAGTCGAAGTATTGTGAATTTTTACGCAGGATATGGGGTTGAATTAATTTAGATTTTCAACATGGTCCATGACATCTTTGTCAAGGTGAAACTGGAAGTAACAAGGACATCAACAATCCTAAATATGTTTGGCAGTAGACGAAGCAGTGATGTGACTCAATTCATCTTTTGCCCCTATTTTGCAGGACGGTTACTTCCATATTTCAACTTGACTTGATAAACCTTTTTGTAAAAGCATGAGCTTGGTTCAACCCTATAATCCAAGGAATGGCAATTCTGATCGCCAATACTTCAACAACATCTCATAGGGATGAATGACTCGGGCATACTTTAAGCTTATGCACGGAAAATGTAATTATGAAATTGAGATGCCCGAAGAAACACCATTTCCTAGTTAACCATGCATTAGGTACCATGTTCAATTATTTTGTTTTGTTGTTGTGTGTTTGTGTTTTTTTTTTTTTTAGAAATGGGTTTATGATCCCAACATGGTTGGCTCATGGTGCCTAACACATGCAACTAAGAAGGTAGTGTGAAATTTCACGCTTCCCCTTTTTTGTTTTTGTTTTGTAGAGGAAAACGCAAGGATGAGCAAACATGAAAACAAATGGTATGCAATTTTGCAGATCAAAAAGTTTGTTGAACGCATATGCATGATGATGCCATGACTCATGCAAAATGTGAGGCTGGAATATGATAACGGACAAAGGCAGGAACGATATGTTCATTATGATGTTATGAAGAGATGCTTATGCGATGCATGATATGAACGCATTTTACGGACACGAGAGCCCGGAAAATTATCTCTTCTTACTTGCGCATTTGGGGGCGCAGTGCCCCATGTGTACAATTAAGAAGGTGATATGGACCTTCCGGCTTCCCGTGACAAAGGACGAGACCAACATACAATGCATGCTAGGGATAAAATGCGGGAGTGACTTGATTCGCACTGATTTTTGGAGTAAAAACGTGGGATAAACTCATTTTATCCAAAAAGTTATAACTAGTCAAGATCTGAGCGACAATACGAACTTCCTAGCGGTTTCTAATCATATGGTCCATTAAGTCTATCATATGTTGACAATAGCTGAGAAGTCCGTGGATCTCCTCGGGAGTGGAGTAGGTGTCCCCCATTGCTTTGGCCTTGGTTAGCAATCGGGGAAGTTCTTGACTCCCGCTCAAGGTAAGAGCAAATCGGTCCATCCACATTGTTGCCTCTTGGTGCAATGAATCAATTACCCTTTCCCTTGCTTTCCTTTCTGCTGATATCTTGGCGTACTCATCCTCTAGCCTTTGCTCGTGAGTCGCTGCTAGATTTAGCTTCTCTTTGCACTCATCGATGATGGCCCACATATTCCCTTCAGTCTTGCTTAACTGTTGGGACAAATTTCTTTTCGACCTAAGGCAAGCCTTTAGCTCGTCTTTCAAGATCATGCCTTTGACCCGTGATGATTCCTTTCACCTCTTCGGAGCTTGAGCTTACTATTGCTGCCCTATAAAGCCCCTCAAAACTTTGCTTTGGTCGTGTTCTTCCTTTCGGGCCTTCTTGGTTTCTCATTCCAAGGCTTCAGCTGTGGCCATATTGACGTCCCTTAGTTCATCATACTCTTTTCAGACTTTGATGGCTATGGACTTGAACTTCTCTTCGACTACCCGGGCTCTTTCAAGCTCTGCCTTTAGGGCTTGTACCTCATCACTTTCTTCCGAAGCTTTAACCTCATCGTCTCTCATAGTCTTTAGATTTGAGAGCCAATGATCCCATTACTGCTTCCCCTAAGCTCTCTGTCCTTTCTTCATGCCGCATCCCATGCCTTGCGAACTCCTTGGAGTACCCTCGCGTTGTGGTCATTGAAACCCCGTGCGGTGAAAGGCGTGATGCTTTCGTCTGATGGCACTCCTCTCATGGGGTAGCCAAGCTGTCTTATGGCGAGGACGGGATTATAATTAATACAACCCCTTGTTCCATCAAGGGAACATTTGGACATCCTTCGCATGAAGATAGAATCCTGATTCTTCCTTCCTTCTAGCGAGGGAACCAATTAACAGACGCCCCTCCATGTTAGCCAAGAGTTGGTCCCAATTCGCCTTTCCTTTTTCGACGCACGAGCGGTGACCTTGTAGCGGATAGACGGGCCTACCTTCTTGGAGAAAAGGGTGTGAAACCAGCCACACATAGAGAGCCAGTGCACAACAAACAATTCTTGTGCCGCTCTTTTCACATCCCCGGTCGAACGTGTCATACATGGCCAAAATGGCGACGACCGGGCTTTCCTTGCCATGCTGAAAGGCGAGGAAAGCGTCAATCACTGCTAGGTCCACTAACCCTTCCATATTCGGAAAGAGGACAACTCCAAAGATCAAAAGTGCCAAGATGTCAATAAAAGAAAGCCCATTCGCCTTGATTTTCCAAGGCCTTTGCCCTTTCCTCCAAACACTTCCTTGGTACTCCGACTACCCCATTCCTATTTTGCTTTACCCGGTCCAACTTTTGTGCTGAGATTTTCACTACCTTGGAAACTCTTGTCGAGGAGGGATAGAACCCAGAGAAAAGATATGGCTTCCTTCCTCCCAGTAGGCATCCCAGGATTTCTTCAAACTCTTTCACAGTCGGCACTAGCTGGAAGTCCTCGAACGTGAAGCACCTTAGGGGCTGGTCATAATACTGGGAAAGGGATGCAATCAGTTCCATGGAGACTTCTACCCTAGCTAGGTCCCAAATCTTACCATAGGCTTTGCGGAAGGCTTGCCGTTGAAGTTGACCCATTAATTGCCCAACCTCTCGTAAACTAGTGACCTCTAAGCTCTTGATTTTGACTTGATAGAACCTCTTTTTAAGCGAAGGCTTTTGACTTGATCCCATGTTTTACTAAAGTGAAATAAAATCTAGTGCGAATCAAAACTTCGACATCTATCATGGGTGGAATGGATGAATGCATGAAGAAATGCATATGACACAAATGCAATTTACGAATACGGGAGCCCGAGAAATTGTTTCCTTCTTGGATACAACGTTTGGGCAGCATGGCACCCAACGTATGTTTTTTAAGAAGGCGACACGGACCCTCGGTCGGTTGGCTAAAGTGAGGGGATCAAAGACGAAACCCACGCATGATGCATATGCGAAAGGCACAACACGGGGATGTACATAGTACGACAATATTCACAAACAAATATAAGCAAAAGGGTATATGATACTTATGCATGGCAGTGTGAAAAATGGCACGCAGCGTGTTTGCTCCGTGCCCCTATTTAAGGGACCCATAAGGGAGAGAGCTAACTAGGCTTTTAGTGATAACCCCCAAGGTAGTCATATCTCTCTTGATGGTTTCTAGAGGTATCATTCTCTTCGAAGAACATATTGCAGCAGTAGGGACTACTAGCAACAATAAGTTTTCAAAGAGAAAAGCTCTAGATGAGGGTTCACTGTAATCAAGCAAGTCGGAGACCTAGCATGATCACAGATTCACCTCCACTCCTTATGTTCCCATGAACCCGGGTATAGGGCCCTTTTTCAAACTCACAGTGTGTGCAAATAGTGTTGGTGTTTGTGTGCATGAAATGAATAAATATTTACCTCATGCATACATTTTAAAACGCACTAAAAGCAATAAAGAGTTTATATACACAAGAACATAATGAATGGAAACTAACAAAGGGGTAAGTCACGATAAAACATTGCACAAGATTAAATGGCCTAACTCTCTAAAAACAGTCCCCAGTGGAGTCGCCAACTGTCGCAACCTACCCTTCGGCGGGAGGGCAACGCGTGACTCGCGGGATGCGTGTTCCACGAAAGGAATACGCGCGGAGTCGCCACCAACGTTTATTTGAGGAAAACGTCGGAAAAACCGGAAAAGACGCGATCTACGAACTTTTAAGTGAAAGGTTCGGGAGTTGTATTTACGCACGGGGAAGGTATCAGCACCCCACACGTCCGTCCCAAGGGACGACAGCCTTTAATCGAATGTGCAAACATGACTTTGATTTTTACGTTCCCTTTTATGTCCTTATATCCTTTATACCCTTTTTATATTTTTCCTTTTTTGTGGTCGACAAGGGTGTTTCCCTTTGCTCCTACGTATTCCTCAATTTGCGATGAGGAAATCAGACCTACGTAGTTCTTTCTTATCAAGTGATTCTTTTTTTACTTTAAGAGGTGATCATTTTAAGGCGTTGGACCTTAAAAATGATCCATTTTACTTAGTGAGAAATTGAAATGACAAACTTCAAAAGCCTATTTTTGTGGACGAGCTTGACTACGCGAGTTGATTTTAGCCTTAGTTTCACTTTAGTTATTAATCAATTCAATTAAGAATGAGAAATCCCAAAGAGAAAACGTCCGATTGATTTTCCGCTTTATTTTGTTAAAAGATGTTTTTTTTTTTATTATTATATTATTTTTTACCTCTTTTTTTTTATTTCCAACGTGGTTACGGCACGACCGAACGGTCGGAATTTATTTTAACCGAAGTTAACGGATAATACAATTCAAACGTTCGGTGGAAATTGATTTTATTTTTAAGTTAAACGAGAAATGACTTAAGTAAAATGGCTTAAGCACGTCAACAGGGGGTATAAAAAGTAAACAAAACGAGAATAAAAATGCACGAAACACAATGTGGACCACTACGGGTACATAGAATGAATCGAAAAGCTTGGTTCGAGGTACTTACCCGTTGAAGATCGAAGAACGATGAAGAATGAATGAAGAACGGTCGAAACCTTTGCGAAATTCCTCACGGAAAACGTTACGGAAACGTTTCGGAAGCGCCTCGGCTTAGATTTTCTTCACGGAAACAATGTTTCCAAGCAAATTCGAAAGAGAGAGAAGTGCCTAAGGGGCTGAACCCTTTTCTTCTTCACTTCCTCCCCTATTTATAGCAAAATAGGGGAGGTGGTTGCCGCCCAGCTCGCCCAGGCGAGCTCAGCTCGCCCAGGCGAGCTCAGCTCGCCCAGGCGAGCCAGGTTGCTTCCTCCAGAAGCAACAGCCTTCTGGAGGAATATTCTGGAGGGCCCAAGTGGGTCTGGGTGCTATTTGCACCCCCATTTTTACTAAGTACACCCCCCTCTGCTTTTTTTTTTTGTGATTCTTTTTTCGTAAAGTTACGGAAACTTACGAATTTCGTAACGATACTTGTTTTCTTTCCGTAATGTTATGGAACCTTGCGGATTATATAATCATCCCCTTTTTGACTTACGGAATGTTACGGAACCTCACTTAATTATGCAACGATGCTTCCATTTGATTTCCGGTGTGTCACGGAAACTTACGGATTGTGCATCAATATTTTTTTGGTTTTCCGGCATGTCCTGAAATTTCACAAATTGTCTAATGATGGGTGCCAAGCACCTCAGAAGAACCAAAGAAAGGTCGCATGTCATCAAGCAAAGGTCCCCGGACGAAATTAGGGTATGACAGTAACGAATGGGGGGGGGTTGTTTGCTTTTGTAAATTAAACAACAAATAAATGTGGATTAGAAAATATCTGAATAAAATATGTTGCTTCCCCTTGATTCACAAGCAAGCCTCTTATCCTAGGTTGCAAGAATTTATCCTTTATCAGTTTAACCACTTAATCCAACCCTAAATTAAATTACTAAGCGAAATTCAACATAAGGCATTCATTATGTGATTAAGCATCACATACACCAATTACTCATAAACGATCATTAAGCATGAATGCAAATTAAGCGCAGAGACAATTAATCAAGCACTAAGAATGCATGAATTAAAAACAACAAATTCAGAGTAATTAGTGACGAGGAAAAACTGAACAGAATGTAACAGTAATAATAGAACCTCAAAGAGAACTGTGCTTGATCCTCAAGAGAAAGCAATGCTGGGGACTTAGCCTTCCATTAATCAATAGAGAACGAACTTATAAATTGAAGAACGAAATTTTATTGATACTGGAATTGTAAAACGAAAAGATGTCTCAAAGAAAAACCTAAAACTAAAAAATGAAAATAAGAGAGAGAGAAGAGAGGAAAAGAGAGAGAGAGGCCTAAACTAGAACCTTGGTGCTATTATATAGTTTTTTTAGCCCCCAAGCTTACAAATCTGTTTTAAATCTAAGCCCATAAATAAAATCAAATCAAATCTAGATAAGATAAGATAAGATAAGATCTAGATGAAATAATATCTAAATGAGATAAAATCTAAATAATATCTAGATAAGATACGATAAGATCTAATTTTGTAGAATAAAATAGTCTGTCCTCTTCAAATCCAAGCCCAATTCTGGATTCAAGCCCAATGCTTCATTAATTCCTGAAATTAGATTAAAAACATCAAATTAGCTGAATGGGCCCAAATAATAAAATTGCCTAATTAATTTGACAATTAAGACTAATTAGTACTTAAAATGGTGCAAAAAGTGTTAAGAAATAGAAGAAAATAATGACACATCAAATAGTCATACTTTACACCTCTGAACATAGGTGGTTTGTTAGTAGAGTACTCTTCTTCCATTTCTTTCATTGGTTGTTGAATCTTTTCCTCAGTATTGTTAAACACTCAACCCAAGAGGCTGAGCTCTAATGCCAATTGAAATATCAAAGATCACATTCGAAAAGGGGTTGAATAGTGTACTAACCAAAGATATAAGTTTTTTAACAAATAGAAGTTTTTTTAGAGGATAACAAGTGGTATGAAAGATATGAACCGTGTTGTCCAGTGATTGATAACAAATTTCAAGAATCAAGTCAAGAATCAAGTGTCAAGCAAGTTTCAAGAATCTAAGAGTCGTTCAATCAAAGCAATTTTCAAGAGTCAAAGAGTCGTTCAATCAAGATTCAAGATTCAAGTAAAGA
The DNA here is from genome assembly GCF_004193775.1 of Glycine soja. NCBI lineage: Eukaryota > Viridiplantae > Streptophyta > Magnoliopsida > Fabales > Fabaceae > Glycine > Glycine soja. The sequence goes on along the minus strand of NC_041003.1, from coordinate 22,773,521 downwards.
ATCAAGAGAAGACTCAATTAAGATAAGTATTAATAGAGTTCTTCAAAATATTGAATAGCACAATTTTGTTCAAGAGAATTTTTCAAAGAAAAATCTTTTACCAAGAGTTTTACTCTCAAGTAATCAATTACCAGAAGGTAGTAATCGATTACCAGTAGCCAACATTCTTTTCAAACTGATTTACAAAGCTGTAATCGATTACCATAAGCATGTAATCGATTACCAATGTATTAAAACATTAGATTTCAAATTTCAAGAGTCACAACTTGTGATAAAACATTTTCAAATCATTTCAAACTTGTGTAATCGATTACACAATACTTGTAATCGATTACCAGTGTTTCTAAACGTTGGTTTTCAAATTTAAACATGAAGAGTCACATCTGTTGATGTGTAATCGATTACACTACAATGGTAATCGAATACTAGTGACTTATTTTGAAAATTAAATTACCAAAAATCAGAATTCTTAAAGTGACTGGTTTATGAAGATTTTTCAAAAGTTACAACCTTTAAAGTGACTAGTTTTCAAAAGAGTCACAACTTTGAAAGTGAATAGTTTTCAAAAGAGTCACAACTTTTAAAAAGTGACTAGTTTTGAAGAAATTGCCAAGAGTCATAAACTTTTAACTTGAGTCATCAAATGACTATAAATATGTGACCATGGCACGAATTTTAGAGTGACAACTTTCAGATTTCTTTCATTCATTCAAATCATTCTTCTAAGAGCTTTTGCCAAAAGACTCAAAGGAATAACCGCCTGAGAATTCTTTTGATTCTTCCTCTTCCCTTTAAACAAAAGATTTCAAAGGACTAACCGCCTGAGATATCTTTTGTTTTCCCTTACAAAGATTCAAGGGACTAACCGCCTAAGAATTCTTTTTCTTAACACATTGAAGGGTACATCCTTTGTGGTACAAGTAGAGCGTACATCAACTTGGGTTGTAATATTGAGAACAAGAGAGGGTACATCTCTTGTGGATCAGTTCAAGTGGAGTGTACATCCACTTGGTTGTTCAAAGAGAACAAGGGAGGGTACATCCCTTGTGGATCTTTGCTTGTAATGGTTTTTACAAGGTTATTGGAAATCTCAAGAACCGGTGGTTGCTTGGGGATTGGACGTAGGCATGGGTTGTGGCCGAACCAGTATAAATCTTGTGTTTGTCTTCTTCTTCCCTACACTCTTTATCTTTCCGCCATGTACTTTTTATTTCCGCTTTACTTTTGTCTAAGTTATTGTTTCTGTTCTTTACTTTCTCATAACTTAGTAGTACAGCCTAATTGAATCTAGTAACATTAAGAAGGATAAATTTTTAATTATTCAAGACACGTTCATAATTAATTCAACCCCCCCTTCTTAATTATTCTGAGGCCACTTGATCCAACACATCTAGGTGATGTTCTTTTGCTTCCTCTATCTTGTTGTTCGGTCAATTCACTTTAATTCCTTGTTCTTCATCTTATTCTGCATGTATATCCTCCATTATCTTGTGGTTTGGTGCTGTTTAGAGTAGATTTAAAAAAAAATAAACCAATTAAATCTTAGATCTACACTTGTTCGTGCATTTCTATGGTTCAAATTTTGTAGATCTACTCTTGAATCATGTTTTTGTGTTGATTTTAGGTTCTATAATTTTTCATTCATAATATTCTTGTGCTGAACCTTAGATATAAATTTTCTTCCAAAATATTGATTAAAAAAGAAAAACACAAAAATCTAAGTGTAAATCACTTAATCCATGTTGTCTTAGAGTCATGTTTAGTCATAGTAATTGTCACATTATGTTCAAAGTTTGTGTTGAATTTTTATTTTGTTAATTTAGTTCTAGATACATTTGTTCATGTATTCTTGTCATTATTAGCCTATCTTTTGAATTTTGAGTCTAATTCCTGCATGCTATTTAGTTCATAACATGTTCTAAATCAATTCTTAGAAGCAGTCTTGTTGTTGAACATTTTTTTTTCTAAGTTTCCTATATGATGCCTATGATGAAGTTGAGTTGTGGTGCTGAGTTGTGGCTGGATTTGTGAATCAAAATAAGTCTTAAGCTCTCTTGAATTGTGTTATTCAAGATAATTGAGCATAAGCAAACATAAATTGTAACTATCCAAGCCTTAAGCAACATAAACACTACTCTTGATTTATAGGTTGAAATCGCTGGTGCTGGCAGCTTGAACATACGAACTTGTATAAATTATTGGGAATTGGTCACCACGTGTTTTGAGATGAAATTTTTACTTAATTTTCTAGACATCTGGAAAAAAATTATGAAAAAAGAATCAAGTGATTTGGATTAAAGGAAAAAATAATAAAAATCACAAAATTTGGCAGAAAAATCAGTGTCCAGGAAAAAAAAAGTGAAAGGGAAGTGTGTTGGTTGTTTTGGCTCAAAATTTGTTCTATAATTGGTGCCTATTTTATACCAATCCTAGTTCTGAAATTTCAATTGAAAATTACTGTGAATACAAGTTCCAAAACTAGAGGTTTCTTGAGTCTTTTTTTTTTTTTTTTACTATACTCTAGAGCCATTCTATGTTTCTCTTTGAGTCCTAGCTTGCTTTTATGTGCTTTTCATTGCTTTAATTATTGAATAATCCTTGAAAATTTGTCTTGTTAAAACTCTATTGGTTTAACTTTCATTTCATTTTTTTTGGTCTTTGGTTATTGCTTGTCTCTTTGTTTCCTTTCCTTGTTTGTGAGTTACCATATAGGGAATTGGAAAAGAGGATCAGTGCCATCCCTTGAAGAATTTGAGTCAAGAAGCAAGGGGAAAACCACCTTAAGAGCTATTGGACTAAGAAGCACTCCAAATTGAGTGAATCACCAAAGAGAGAACAACCACCAAAATTGAGGACCTTTTTGTAATTTTGTAATTGACAATTTACTTACTTTCATTGCTTTCAAATTTTGTAACAAAAAGGCCTTTCATTGGAAGTAAGTTGGGAGCCTCCAATAGGTCACCCTACTTCCATTTGTGTGTAATAATTTTAGGCAATTTTCCCTTAGGATTGTGAGTGTTTTGTTGGGAACCTTAAATGTGGTCATCCAAACACTCTTAGGATTCGCCTAGTTTACATTTCTTGCTTACTTTCATAGCTTATTTCCTTTACCTTCCAATGTCAAACTGCCTGGATAGCTTACCTTTTACCAATTAGTTTTTACCTTATCTTTCACACCTCTTTTAGTGTTTATTTTGGTTAGTGTCAACCATAGTTTCTTTTACCTTTTGTTTTCAAACCCCCAACAAGAAAGAACCATAACTTAGGAACCAACATGAGTCTTCATTCTTCATCTAGTGTTAATGGTGAGGCTTCTACTCCTAAGGAATCCTTGTATAAGATATTAGATGAGTTGAGATCCCTTAAGTTGTGGAAAGAAAAACTAGAGAGAAAAGAAAAAGGTAAAAAAAAGAGTGGAAGAAATAAAGTCAAGATGAAAGAGAGAAAATAAAAGAGGAAGAAAGTAGAAAAATAATGAAAGAAATGAAAAGAGAAAAACAAGCCTCCTATAGTAGTCATGACTCTTGCAAGAGTTCAAGTGAAGAAGTTAGCGACTATTATAGAGGGCACCATAGTTCACATACTAAACATCACTCCCAAAGAAGAGAAAAGGATAGAAGGCCTCAAGAGGTTAACATTAGCCTCCCATATTTCCATGGAAAAGATAATGTTGAGGCCTACTTAGATTGAGAAATAAAGGTTGAACAACTCTTTGTTTGCCATCATATTAGCGAAGAGAGAAAAGTTTCATTGGCTACCCTTAGCTTTCAAGGGTATGCCCTCTATTGGTGGACTTCCCTTGTTAGGGAACGAAGGATTCATAGGGATCCTCTAGTAAAGTATTGGAATGATCTTAAGCGTGCCCTTAGGAAGAGGCACATTCCCTCATACTATGAAAGGGAGCTTATGGACAAGCTCCAAAGGCTTAGACACGGGAGTATGAGTGTTGAAGAATATAGACAACAAATGGAACTACTATTTTTAAGAGCTAGACTTAGGGAGGAGGAAAGAACAAGCATAGCTAGGTTCCTTAGAGGGCTTAATATGGAAGTGAGGGACAAGGTTGAACTCCTTCCATATAGGGACCTAGATGAGCTAGTCCAACTTTGTATAAGAGTGGAGCAACAACTTAAAAGACAGCCTTCTTCAAAATCTTATGGCTCTCACTCTTATCCAAGGAAGGACCAAGCCCATGGAATTTTGGGGGTCGCACCTTCAAAAACCCAAGGAAAATAAGGGTAAGACCATAGAGAAATACACCCCTAAGACTAGTTCCCAAGAAAGAACTAACAACATTAAATGCTTCAAATGTCTTGGGAGAGGTCACATTGCGTCTCAATGCCCCACAAAGAAAACCATGATCATGAGGGGTCAAGACATTTATAGTAGTCAAGAGGAGACTACTTCTTGCCCTTCCTCTAGTGGAAGTGAAGATGAAGTAAGGGGTGAAGAGTCTAGTGAGGAAGTCTACCCCTATGAAGAAGGTGACCTCTTAATGGTTAGAAGGCTCCTTGGAGGTCAATCTTGTGATCTATCTCAATCCCAAAGAGAGAACATCATTCATACAAGATGCAAAATTTTAGATAAAACTTGTTCTCTCATTGTGGATAGTGGATCTTGTTGCAATTATTGTAGCACAAGATTAGTTTCCAAGTTGAACCTCACTATCATTCCCCACCCAAAACCTTATAAACTTCAATGGCTTAATAAGCAAGGGGAAATGATAGTTAACCACCAAGTGAAGGTACCTTTCTCCATTGGGACATATAAGGATGAAGTTAGTTGTGATATAGTTCTCATGGAGGCAGGACATATTCTTTTAGGAAGGCCGTGGAAATTTGATAGGAAGATCATTTACAATGGCCTAACTAATGAGATTACCCTCACCCATCTTGGCACTAAATTTGTGTTGCATCCTCAAGCACCTTCACAGGTGACCAAAGATCAACTAACTATGAAAGATAAGAGGGATGAGAAAGAAAAATTAGAAAAACAAAAGAAAAAGAAGGATAGTAAGGCCTTGTCTTCAAAGGCCAAGGGGAAGGAAAAAGAGGAAAAGGATTCATCCAAGAAGATTGTTAAGAAGGAAATTCATTTTGCAAATATAGGTAGATTTGTAGTTGTTTATTTTGATGATATTTTAGTGTACAATAGGAGCCTAGATGATCACTTAGGACATCTCAGGCAAGTTCTTTCAGTCCTTAGGAAAAACACCCTCTATGCAAATATAGAGAAGTGTATCTTTTGTGTAGATAATATAGTTTTCGTAGGGTTTGTAGTTGGTAAAAATGGGGTCCAAGTAGACCATAAGAAAATCAAGGCCATCCAAGAATGGCCCACCCCAAAAAGTGTGGGAGATATTAGGAGCTTCCATGGGTTAGCAAGCTTCTATAGAAGGTTTGTTCCTAATTTCTCTATAATTGCATCACCTCTCAATGAGCTGGTGAAGAAGAATGTGGCATTTACCTGGGGTGAAAAACAAGAGCAAGCCTTTGCTTTGCTCAAAGAAAAACTTACTAAGGCACCTGTTCTAGCTCTTCTTGACTTTTCTAAAACTTTCGAGCTAGAATGTGATGTCTCTGGTGTGATAGTTGGAGCTGTATTGTTACAAGGAGGGCACCCTATTGCTTATTTTAGTGAAAAACTTCATAGTGCCACCCTCAACTACCCCACCTATGATAAAGAGCTTTATGCCTTAATAAGAGCCCTCCAAACTTGGGAACATTACCTTGTTTCCAAGGAATTTGTCATTCATAATGATCATCAATCACTTAAGTACATTAGAGGGCAAAACAAGTTCAACAAAAGGCATGCAAAATAGGTAGAGTACCTAAAGCAATTTCCATATGTTATCAAATACAAAAAGGGAAAAACAAATGTGGTAGTTGATGCCCTCTCTAGGAGACACACGTTGTTTTGCTCCCTTGGAGCTCAAATTTTAGGATTTGATAATATTAGGGACTTGTATGCTTTAGATGAAAATTTCTCTCCCATTTATGAGAGTTGTGGGAAAAAGGCCCTAGATGGATTCTATTTGGTTGAGGGGTATTTGTTCAAAGAGAGAAAGCTTTGCATACCCCAAGGATCCATTAGGAAATTACTTGTGAAAGAGAGCCATGAGGGTGGGCTCATGGACCACTTTGGGATAGACAAGACCCTTGTCTTACTCAAAGAAAAGTTTTATTGGCCCCATAGGAAGAAAGATCTCCATAAGCATTGCACTAGGTGTGTCTCTTGTTTACAAGCCAAGTCAAGGGTGATGCCTCATGGGCTATACACACCCTTACCCATCCCCTCTGCACCTTGGGTTGACATTAGTATGGACTTTGTCCTTGGGCTTCCTAGCAGCCAAAGAGGTGTAGACTCTATCTTTGTGGTGGTGGATAGGTTTAGCAAGATGGCACACTTTATACCATGCCATAAGGTGGATGATGCTTCCCACATCTCAAAATTCTTTTTCGGGGAAGTTGTGCGACTCCATGGTTTGCCTAGGACCATTGTGTCAGATAGAGATGCTAAGTTCCTTAGCCACTTCTGGAAAACCTTATGGGCTAAGCTAGGAACTAAACTTCTTTCCTCTACCACTTGTCATCCACAAACTGATGGGCAAAAAGAGGTAGTGAATAGGTCTTTATCCTCCCTTTTAAGGGCTCTTCTAAAAGGCAACCATAAGTCTTGGGATGAGTGATGTAAGCTCTATTAGAGCTTGTAGGCCTAGGATCTTCTTCATTAATGGATTCCTTTGCTTCTTGGAAGATGAATGGCAGCAGAATGGAGAAGGAAGAGAGAGAGGAGGCACCACTTCAAGGAGAAGATGAGTCTAGAAGAAGCTCACCACCATAGGAGGCCATGTATAAGAGCTTGGAGGAAGAAGGAGATGAATGAAGGGAGAGGAAGAGAAGAGCATGAAATTTTATGCTCTAAAAGAGATCTGAAATCTGAAGTTTAATTTTCAATTGATCAAAGTTTCAAAAATGCACACACATGACCTCTATTTATAGCCTAAGTGTCACACAAAAGTGGAGGGAAATTTGAATTTCAATTCAAATTTCACTTAAATTTGAAATTGAATTTGTGGAGCCAAACTTTGGAGCCAAAATTTCACTAATTATGATTAGTGAATTTTAGTTATGGTTCATCCCACTAATCCAAGATCAATTTCAAGATTCTCCACTATGTGTGCTTAGGTGTGGCATGAAAAGCATGAAGGACATGCACAAAGTGTGACTATATGAGGCATGTAAAGCATGAAGGCATGTACAAAGTGTGACTACATGAGGCATGTAAAGCATGAAGGACATGCACAAAGTGTGACTATATGATGTGGCAATGTGGTGTAGTAAGCAAATGCTCATCTCCCCCTCTAAAATTTAATTGGATTGGGCTTCTACCAATTCAATTACATTTATTTCGAACAACACACATCAAATATTCACTTAGTGCATGTGAAATTACAAAACTTCCCCTAAATACAAAAACTAGTCTAGGAGCCCTAAAATACAAGGGGTGAAAAATCCTATATTTATAGGGTACCCTACCTACATTATGGAGCCCTAAATACAAGGACCAAATATAATGACATCCTAGTCTAATATGTTCAAAGATAATTGGACCCAACCTTGGCCCATGGGCTCAAAAATCTACCCTGAGGTTCATGAGAATCCTAGGGCCTTCTTCAGCAACTCTAGCCCAATCCTCTTGGAGCCTCTTGCTCATGCCTCTAGTGACTGGTCCCTTCCTAGGGAGGATTGCATCAATGAGTATCTTCCTCATGTAGAATTTGCCTACAACAGGGGGGTTCATAGAACCCCCAAGCAGTCCCTTTTTGAGGTTGTCTATGGGTTCAATCCCCTAACACCGTTAGACCTCATTCCCCTCCCACTGGACATTTCTTTTATACGTAAAGAAGGGGAATCTAGGTCAGAGTTTGTAAAGAAGTTGCATGAGAGGGTTAAGAACCAAATAGAGAACAACATAAAGGTGTATTCAACTAAAGGCAATAGAGGAAGAAAAGAGCTAGCTCTTATTGAGGGTGTCTGGGTTTGGCTCCATCTTAGGAAGGATAGATTCCCTACTAAAAGGAAATCCAAGCTTAGCCCTAGAGGGGATGGACCTTTTCAGGTTTCGAAGATGATCAATATCAATGCCTGTAGGTTGGACCTCCCAGAAGAGTATGGAGTTAGCACCACTTTTAACCTTTCTGATTTAATTCCTTTTGTAGGTAGAGTTGATATTGAGGAGGAGGAACTAACAGATTTAAGGTCAAATACTCTTCAAGGGGGAAGGGATGATGCAATCCTTCCTAGGAAGGGACCAGTCACTAGAGCCACTAGAGCCATGAGCAAAAGGCTCCAAGAGGATTCAACTAGAGCTGCTAAAGAAGGCCTTAGGGTTCTCATGAACCTCAGGGTAGATTTCTGAGCCCATAGGCCAAGGCTGGGTCCAATTATCTTTGTACAAATTAGATTTGGATGTCATTATATTTGGTCCTTGTATTTAGGGCTCCATAATGTAGATAGGGTACCCTAGAAATATAGGATTTTTCATCCCTTGTATTTTAAGGCACCTAGACTAGTTTTTGTTGGATCAAGTGGCCTCAGAATAATTAAGAAGGGAGGGTTGAATTAATTATTAATGTGACTTGGCTAATTAAAAAATTATCTTTCTTAATGTTACTAGATTCAATTAGGTTTTTACTACTAAGTTAAGAAAGTAAAGACCATAAACAAAAACTTAACCAAAAGTAAAAGCGATAATTAAAAGTAAACAGCGGAAATTAAAGAGTGTAGGGAAGAAGATGACAAACACAAGATTTATACTGGTTCTACCACAAACTGTGCCTACATCCAGTCCCCAAGCAACCTGCGGTTCTTGAGATTTCTTTTAACCTTGTAAAAACCTTTACAAGCCAAAGATCCACAAGGGATGTACCCTCCCTTGTTCTCTTTGAATAACCAAGTGGATGTATCCTCCACTAGAACTAATCCACAAGAGATGTACCCTCTCTTTTTCTTAGTATAACAATCCCAAAGTAGATGTACCCTCTACTTGTACCACAAAGGATGTACCCTACAATGTATTGGGACAAAGAATTCTCAGGCGGCTAGTCCTTTGAAATCTTTTTCATAAGGGAAAGGTAAGAATCAAAAGAATTCTCAGGTGGTTAGTCCTTTGAATCTTTTGTATGGGAGAAGAGAGACATAAAAGAATTTAGGCGGTTAGTCTCTTTTGGCAAAGGGAGAAGCAAATGAAAAAGATGAATAGCACAAGTTTTTGATCAAAGAAATTTTCTTGGAAGAGGAAGTGTTGAACAAAAACTTTTAGAAAGATGAAGAAAAATGAATTAGAAAGTTCTGTTGAAAGTGTTGAAAAAGATGAAAGAAGATATTGAAAGATTGATTGAAAGATGTTGAGAGATGATGTTATATAGATGAATTAAAAGATTCATGCCATGGTCACATATTTATAATCTCTTGATGACTCAAATTAAAGTTTGTGACTCTTGGCAATTTCTTTAAAACTAGTCACCTTTTAAAATTGTGACTCTTTTGAAAACTAGTCGCTTAAAAAGTTGTGACTTTTAGAAAAAAAATCTTCCGAAACAAGTCACTTGAAGAATTGTGACTTTTGGAAACATATTTTTTGAAATCAGTCACTGGTAATCGATTACCATTAAGGTGTAATCGATTACACATCAACAAATGTTACTCTTTGTGTAATCATTACACAAGTTTAAAATGATTTAAAATTGTTTAAACATAAGTTGTAACTCTTGAAATTTGAAATCTTAACATTTTAAAACACTGGTAATCGATTACTACCTTCTGGTAATCGATTACCAAAGAGTAAAACTTTTTGGTAATGATTTTTTGAAAACTTCTTGTGCTACTCAATGTTTTGGAAAACTTTTTAAGTACTTATCTTGATTGAGTCTTCTCTTGATTCTTGAATCTTGAGTCTTGAATCTTGATCTTGATTATTCTTGAATCTTGAATCTTGATTCTTGAAAACTTGATCTTAACTCTTGATTCTTTGGCATCATCAAAATAACCTTGGAAGACATTGCTTCCACAATCTCCCCCTTTTGATGATGACAATCCTGAAATCAAGAGAATGCATACAATTTTGTTCTACAGCACACTCATCCCTTTCTCCCTCTTTCTTTTTGAATTTATGCTTAATTTTAAAGCTTTTGAAAATATAACGTCTTGATTTCTTAAAATACCCATTTTTCTCTCCCCCTTTGGCAACATGAAAAAGGCCAAAGTGCATAAAACATACATAATTTAAAAACATACACAAAGCATATTTTGTAAAATGAACATAAAAGATTCTAAACCATTCATGAAGCAAGACATAAACCAAATTATAATGCAAACCACATAGTCATATATCACAATCCATAAATATTCAGTCATACTAAGCAAATATTAAAAATACTAAGTGTTCAAATGTCATAAGCATATAACCAAATACAAGGCTTTAGAAAAATATATATAATAATAATAATAAAGTCCAAACTGATGGTGGTGGAGGTAAATCAAGGCAGTCGCGAATGATGGTGACATCTTCTTCAACCTTTGTGATCCTTGAGTCCATTGCATCGAATCGCATGTCCACTTGTTGTTCCAAAGCATCAAACCTTTCACCAACATAGGTTTAGAGTCCATTGAACCTATCCAAATTACTCTGAAGGAGAGAAGAGTCCCATTCAACCGGTAATTGTCCTTCATCATCATTTGGTTGAGCACCCTTTTTTACGCAAGAGCCATCACGCTCTTTGCGGTAACCAAAAGATGCAACCACAGCAGCACCGATCAAGAAAGATCTCTTGATTGGAACATAAGGTTTAGAATCAAGAGGGATATTAAAATGTTGAAGGAAAAGAGTGACTAAGTGTGGATAGGGTAAGGGAGCATTTAATCACAATGCCTTATGCATGCGATACCGGACTAAATGTGCCCAATCAATTTTTCGGCCGGTATGAAAGGCCCACATGACTATAAGATCTTCTTCAGAAACCTGTGCAAGGTTTGAAGATCTTGGGAGTAAGACACGAACAATAAGATAGTGAAGGATGCGGCTTTCAAGAGCCAATGAACCAGCAAGCAGCCTTCCGGTCATATCCGCTTGGCTGGTGCAAACCAACCGGCGGGCATCATGCACAGAAAAATCAAACTTCCAATCATTGTCCAGTGCATCTTCAAATGGAACATCATCACTAGACAATTGGGTCAACTCATAGAAGAGGGATTGGTCAATGACCATCTTTATCCCATAGACTTCAGAAATCAAGGTACTTTCTTGAATTTCAAGATTAGAATAAAAAGCTTTTACCAATTCAGAATACACAGGCAATTTTAGAGACATAAAGGGTATGACATTTGAGTTTTGAAATGCTTGAATGCATTCAAAACTCTTATCAGAAAAGAAATCCATATCTATGAACTTAGGGTCAATGATAGAACGAGAGGAGAAGAGGTGTGTGTACCGTATACGTTGTTCTTCCGATGAGAACAATGAGGAGGAGGAAATGGAGGAAGGAATTGGAGTATCCTGAACCTCGGAATGTTGTTGGCTTCTACTCAAAGAACCTTTGCACTTCTTTGATGGTTCTGCCATTTGAGAGATTTTTTCAAAATTTTAATCGATTGAAATGAAAGAGAATGAAAAAAAGATGAATTTTGGGCTTTGTGGGGAGTGATTTGGATAAGAAATGAGTGAGTTATGGCAAAAAGAAGAATTGGGAACGAGGGTTTCGCGAGAGCAATGGAGGTTTCTGATTTTGGATTTCAAAATCTGAATTTACAGGAGCAGGGACTCGTTGTAATCAATTACAACATTTGGTAATCGATTACACTCTTCCTGACTTGCTGTAATCGATTACAGTATAATAGTAATTGATTACCAGAGTGTTTTTTAGGAAATCTAAGTGCTGAATGAATTCTTAGAGTGAAAGAATTTGAAAAGGGGTGAAAATATTTTATATCTAAAAAACTCTTATATGAAAATAAATATATATAACATAATAGATTTTAAAATATACTTTATGAATGACTTTTAAGCATGTAATTCACATATCATACAAAAAATCTTGCAAGAATCATATGTACTATCAACTAATTGTTTTAATATTAAACTTCATGCTTCAAGAAAGAAATTAACTCAATCAAACATATAAGTACATAGCAATCAATTAAGACAAAAAAAATTGTTAGTCATCATATAAACACACTAATTGAAATAAAAATTTCAATCAACTAAATTTAAAAGAGAATGGTTTTGATGTTATCTTTTTCATGATTCAAGTGCTTAGATCTTTGAAGATGGAAGTCAGCCTTTTGTTTTTCTTACTTAAACTTATTAAGAGATGTTTTCATCACTTTCATAGTCCTTGGATAGAAGGTTGATCTCCTTCTCCGAACCATCGGATGAGTCATTGTCATCCCAAGCAATATACGCCTTCTTGGATCTTCTTTCTTTATAGCTTTTCTTCTCATTCTACTTGGGCCATGACTCATTTGAGGGGCAGTTTGCCTTTATGTGACCGGTTGATTACACTTATAGCATTTAAGTGTAGGAGAAACTTCTTGGGATCTCTTCCCATTGTTGAAGTTATGACTTCTCTCCATTCTTCTATTTTTGACAAATTTATGAAACTTCTTCACAAAGACTGAGAAGTCCTCTTCATCATCAGATTCTTCTTCTTCTTCTTCTTCTTCTTCTTCTTCTTGTATTGAAAAGGAGGCTTTGAGTGCTATGCTTCTTTTCCTTTTGTCGGTTTCTTTATTTTGGTTGAGACGTTGGAGTTCCATTTCATGTTCTTACAATTTGCCAAACAAAGTGGCAAGAGACATAGAGGAAAGATCTTTACTTTCAGAAATGGCAGTTACCTTGGGCTGCCATTCCCTACTTAAGCTTCTTAAAACTTTATTTATTAAATCTTCATAAGGAAAGATTTTTCCTAAGGAGGCAAGATGGTTGACTATGTGTGTGAATATTTTTTGCATACTTTGGATGTTCTCATTAGTGTTCATCCTAAATAATTCATATTCATGTGTAAGAGTATTGACTCTAGATCTTTTTACATCATTGGTGCCTTCATGTGTAAGTTGGAGAGTATCCCACATCTTCTTTGCTTTTGAACAGTTTGACACTCTAAAATATTCATCAATTCCAAGGGCAGAAGTGATGATGTTTTTGGCTTTAAGATTATATTGGATTCTTCTTCTATCCTCATCAGTCTACTTATCTCTAGGTTTTTGTGTTGTTGTGCTAGTGCTTGCATCTACAATGGTGGGTATGTAATTAAAAAAGGGGGGTTGAATTAATTATTAATGTGACTTGACTAATTAAAAAATTATCCTTCTTAATGTTACTAGATTCAACTAGGTTTTTACTACTAAGTTAAGAAAGTAAAGACTAGAAACAAAAACTTAACCAAAAGTAAAAGCGATAATTAAAAGTACACAGCGGAAATTAAAGAATGTAGGGAAGAAGAAGACAAACACAAGATTTACACTGGTTCGGCCACAAACCGTGCCTACATCCAGTCCCCAAGCAGCCCGTGGTACTTGAGATTTCTTTCAACCTTGTAAAAACCTTTACAAGCCAAAGATCCACAAGGGATGTACCCTCCCTTGTTGTCTTTGAATAACCAAGTGGATGTACCCTCCACTAGAACTGATCCACAAGAGATGTACCCTCTCTTTTTCTCAGTATAACAATCCCCAAGTAGATGTACCCTCTACTTGTACCATAAAGAATGTACCCTCCAATGTATTGGGACAAAGAATTCTCAGGCGGTTAGTTCTTTGAATCTTTGTAAGGGGAAACAAAAGATATCTCAGGCGGTTAGTCCTTTATAATCTTTTTCTTAAGGGAAAGGTAAGAATCAAAAGAATTCTCAGGCGGTTAGTCCTTTGAATCTTTTGTAAGGGAGAAGAGAGACACAAAAGAATTCAGGCGGTTAGTCCTTCTGTTCTTTTGGCAAAGGGAGAAGAGAATGAAAAAGATTAATAGCACAAGTTTTTGATCAAAGAAATTTTCTTGGAAGAGAAAATGTTGAACAAAAACTTTTAGAAAGATGAAGAGAAATGAATTAGAAAGTTCTGTTGAAAGTGTTGAAAGAGATGAAAGAAGATATTGAAAGATGTTGAGAGATGATGTTATATAGATGAATTAAAAAATTCATGCCATGGTCACATATTTATAATCTCTTGATGACTCAAGTTAAAGTTTGTGACTCTTGGCAATTTCTTTAAAACTAGTCACCTTTAAAAATTGTGACTCTTTTGAAAACTAGTCGCTTAAAAAGTTGTGACTCTTAGAAAAAATCTTTAGAAACAAGTCACTTGAAAAATTGTGACTTGGAAACTTATTTTTCGAAATCAGTCACTGGTAATCGATTACCATTAAGGTGTAATCGATTACACATCAACAGGTGTGACTCTTCATTTTTGAATTTTGAAAATTAAAACGTTTAGAGGCTCTGGTAATCGATTGTAGGTATTGTGTAATCGATTACACAAGTTTAAAATGATTTAAAACTGTTTAAGCATAAGTTGTAACTCTTGAAATTTGAAATCTAAATGTTTTAAAACACTGATAATCGATTACTACCTTCTGGTAATCGATTACCAGAGATTAAAATTCTTTGGTAATGATTTTGTGAAAACTTCTTGTGCTACTCAATGTTTTGGAAAACTTTTTTAGTACTTCTCTTGATTCTTGAATCTTGAGTCTTGAATCTTGATCTTGATTATTCTTGAAACTTGATTCTTGAATCTTGAATCTTGATTCTTGAAAACATGAACTTAACTCTTGATTCTTTGGCATCATCAAAATAACCTTGGAAGACATTGCTTCCACAGTTTTTGTATTAGGGGTAGTTTTGTAATTTCACATTTACTAAGTGAATATTTGATGTGTGTGTTGAGAAATAAATTTAATTGAATTGGTAGAAGCCCAATCCAATTAAATTTTAGAGGGGGAGGTGAGCATTTTCTTACTACGCCTCATTGTCACATCATATAGTCACACTTTGGGCATGTCCTTCATGCTTTAGATGCCTCATGATACCTAAGCACACTTAGTGGAGAATGTTGGAATTGATCTTGGATTAGTGGTTGAACCATAACTTAAATTCACTAATCATAATTAGTGAAATTTTGGCACCAAAATTTGGCTCCACAAATTCAATTTCAAATTCAAGTGAAATTTGAATTGAAATTCAAATTTCCCTCCAATTTTGTGTGACACTTAGGCTATAAATAGTGGTCATGTGTGTGCCTTTTTTCAACTTTGATCATTTTGAGAATTAAACTTCAAAGTTCAGACTTCTTTAGAGAATAAGGAATAATTAAGAAGGGGGGTTGAATTAATTATTCCTAAACCTTTACTAATTAAAAATTTACTCTTTTAAGGCTTTTACTATGTTGTTAAGAGAATAAGGAGTAGAAGAGAAACTTAACAGAAATTAAAAGCAGAAATTAATTGCACAACGGAAATTAAAAGAGTAGGGAAGAAGGAGACAAACACACAAGAGTTTTTATACTGGTTCGACAACAACCCGTGCCTACATGCAGTCCCTAAGCGACCTGCGGTCCTTGAGATTTCTTTCAACCTTGTAAAAATCCTTTTACAAGTAAAGATCCACAAGGGATGTACCCTCCCTTGTTCTCTTTGAAACCCTAGTGGATGTACCCTCCACTAGAACTGATCCACAAGAGATGTACCCTCTCTTGTTCTCAGTCAGACCCAAGTAGATGTATCCTCCAATGTGTTAAGACAAAGATCTCAGGCTGTTAAACCTTTGATACTTTGTGAATGGGGATACAAAAGAATTCTCAGGCGGTTAGTCCTTTGAAAACTTTTGTATAAGGGAAAGGGAAGAATCAAAAGAATTCTCAGACTGTGTCATTTTGAATTCTCTGACAAGGGAGAAGGGAGACACAAAAGAATTCAGGCGATTAGTCCTTTGTTCTATTGGAAAAGGGAGAAGAGAGACACAAAAAGAATTCAGGCGGTTAGTCCTTGGCGAATTCTTTTTGGCAAAGGGAGAAGAGAATGAAAAAGATGAATAACATAAGTTTTTGAACAAAGAACTTTTCTTGGAAGAGAAAGTTTTGAACAAAAACTTTTAGAAAGATGAAGAGAAGATGAAACATAAAAACTGTTGAAAGAGATGAAAGAAAATATTAAAAGATGATTAAAAGAAATGATTGAGAGGAATTTTTGAGTTTCATTCCAAGGTCACATATTTATAGTTTCCTGATGACTCAAGTCAAAACTTGTAACTCTTGACAATTCCTTTAAAACTAATCACTTAAAAAGATATGACTTTTGAAAGAATCTTCAGAAACAAGTCACTTGAAGAAATGTGACTTTTGGAAATGAATTTTTCGAAAAACCGTCACTGGTAATCGATTACCATAAAGGTGTAATCAATTACACATCAACAGATGTGACTCTTCATTTTGAATTTTGAAAATCTTAATGTTTTAGAACCACTGGTAATCGATTACTATAATCTGGTAATCGATTACCAGAGACTAAAACTCTTTGGTAATGATTTTGTGAAAACTTCATGTGCTACTCAATGTTTTGAAAAACTTTTTAATACTTATCTTGATTGAGTCTTCTCTTGATTCTTGAATCTTGAGTCTTGAATATTGATCTTGGTTATTCTTGATTCTTGAAACTTGATTCTTGAATCTTGAATCTTGTAACATGAAACTTGATTCTTGAATCTTTGCTTGAAACTTTGCTTAACTCTTGATTCTTTGGCATCATCAAAACATCTTTGAATCAATCTTGATTCATCATGAAGCTTTGCTTCTACACATTCATCTTTCTCCTTCTCCATTCCACTACAATCAGACCTCAAGAAGCAAAGGAATCCATTGATGAAGAAGATCCAAGGCCTACAAGCTCCACATGGAGCTACATCATCCTTTATTTCACTCATTACTCTAGCTCTAGCATACGTGCGGTAAGGGCTCTGTAAAGCGTGTTCTTTCCTTTGATAACAATGATTACAAGTTTTGATTTCAAGGAAAAAATGCAATGAGCAATGCAACCAATGAAAAGCATGGATGTATTTGAAGTTTTGCAAATTTACACAGGACATAGGGTTGAATCAATTTAGATTTTCATTAAAAACAACATGGTCCATCACATTATGTCAAAGTGAAACTGGAAATAAAACATGGACGTTGACAGTCCTCAAATCTTTTGTAAATAGGCACAATTATGTGGTGGCAGTAGACAAAGAAATGACGTAACTCAATCCATCTTTTGCCCCTACTTTCGCAAGCCGGTTACTTCCATACTTGACCTTGACTTGATGAACCTTTCCTTAAAAACATGTGCTTGGTTCAACCCCATAATCCAAGGAATAACAATTTTGATCACCAATACTTCGACCACATCTCATAGAGATGAATGACTCGGGCATATTTATGCTATGTATGGCAAATGCAATTATGAGATTGAGATGCCCGAAAAACCATCAATTCCTAGTTAACCATGCATTAGGTACCACATTCACATGATTTTCAATCATTTTTTTAGAGAAATGGGTCTATAATCCCAACATGGTTGGTTTATAGCCATTATCATGGTACCCAACACATGTAACTAAGAATGTTACGTAAACCTTCACTCTTCATTGTGACTTTCTTTCGTTCTTTTTTTGTTTTGTTTTGTTTTTGTTTGTTTTTTTTTTGTTTTTTGTTGAGGAAAATGAATGGTTCATGCATGAGAACTATGGAAATAGAATGCATGTAGTTGTCGGAACAAAAGAGCATGCTAAATGCAGATGTGTGGTAATACAATGATTTTCGCAATTGCAATGCACAAATATGATGAACAAAAAATGTGGGAATGATATGTCCATTGTGATGCCATGAGGAGATGCATGGCGCAATCAAGTAATATGCCAGAGTAAGTTTTCTATGTGCCTCCTAATTGAGGAACCTAATGGAAATGATCCAAAAGTCCACTTATAGTGATAATTCCAAATGGTGGTTTCAAGTAACTTCACTGGCTTCTAGAGATATCATCCTCTTCGATAATACATTATGGCGATAGGGACTATCAGTGACAATGCATCACTAAAAGAGGAAAACTCTAGATGAGGCTTCACTATCATCAAGTGAGTCGGAGACTCAGCATGACCACAAATTGACCTCCACTCCTTATGGCTCACATAGACCCGGGTATAGGGCCTAACATCTCAATGTGTGTTCGAGGTGTAGGTGTCATGTGTGTAGAAAAGTATTTCTAACTATGAATGTAATCGATAGATAAACACACGCCAAACACAACAACATAGCAAAGATTATACACACATGTATGGACAAAACAAAAGATAAAAGGGCAAAGGGAAAATAAATAGCAGAAAAGTCATGATAAAAAGTTGCACACTGATCGAAAGGCTTAACTCTCTAACATTCCCCAGTGGAGTCGTCAACTGTCGCAACCTGCCCTCCTGTGGGGGCGCGAAAAGGCCTCTCGGATAGGCCTAGGGTGCATCTTTTGTCGAAGGAAAACGCGTGGAGTCGCTACCAATGTTTATTCGAGGAAAACGTCGAAAAAACCAAAATGGAAAAGGTTGAAGGTCTGCGTATTTTGAAGATAAGGGTTTGGGAGTCATTCACGCACGGGGAAGGTATTAACACCCCACGTGCCCATCACAAGGGATGACAGCCTCTAATCGAGTGTGCAAATCATGACTTCAATATTATTTATTTTCCTTTTTATCTTTATTTTCCCTTTTTATGTTTTTTTACATTTTTTGGCTTTTTATGTTTTTTTTACTTTTTTGGGCTTTTTATGTTTTTACTTTTTGTACTTTTTTGGGGTCGACAAAGGTGTTTCCCTCGCTACTACGTATTCCTCAATTGCGATGAGGAAATCAGACCTACGTAGTTCTTTAAGAACTGAACATTGGTTAAATTGTTTTTATCCTCTTTGAAAGATTGATTTTAACTGAACAAAAGTCATTTAAGGCATTAGACCTTTAAACAATCTTTTGATTTTTGAAAAGAGGAGAGAGTCGTTAAGGTGTTGGACCTTGAAACGATCGTCTCAAGTTTGAAAGGCGAGAATCGTTAAGGCATTGGACCTTTGAACGATCTCTTGATTTTTTGAAAAGAGGAGAAAGATTCATTTAGGCGTTGGACCTTGAAATGATCTTCTCAAGTTTGAAAAGAAAGAACCGTTAAGGCGTTGGACCTTTGAACGATCTCTTGATTTTTTACAGGAGAGAATCATTAAGGCATTGGACCTTTGAATGATCTCTTGATTTTTTTGATGAAATGAAGAAGTTTATGAGTTGGTTTTATTTGGTTTTTGGCTCATTAATCTTCAATTATTTTTTTAAAGATAACTTGCGACATTAATGACCGGTTAAAACTTATTTGATGAAAAAAGTTTATGACACAAACGATCGGTCGAAACTTATTTAAATAGTGATTAAGTGAGATTACAACACAAGCGATTGGTTGAAATTCATTTAAATAGTGATTTAGTGAGATTACAACATAAAAGATCGGTTGAAACTTATTTTAACGGTGATTAAACGAGATTACGGTATGAATGATCGGTCAAAACAAAGAAAAAGATCATCGATGATCGAAGAAAGAGATGAAGATGCACAAACAATAAAGGGGACACCTAAGGGTCCATAAATCAAATTCAAATCCTTAAAAGCAAACACTAACCGGGTGAAGAACGAAGAACGATGAAGAACAACGAAGAATGTTCATGGTTTTGATCAGGGAAACGTCACGGAAGCGCCTCGACCTTGATTTTTCTTTTTTTTCTCCTTCTTCTCGCCAACTTCAGTGGAATTCGGTCACTAAGGGTGCTCTGAACCCTTTCTCCTCAGCCTCCCACGCCTATTTATTGAAAAATAGGGGGAGGAGCTTGTTAGTCGGTTAATGCAACTAACTTTTGTGTAAGAAAGCTGTGTAAATTGTATTCGACTCCTTCCATTTACAGTTCTTTTTGTAGTATTGTAAGTACCTTTTGTAAATTTAGGTAATAAGCACTTAGTATCCCACTTTTGTGTATTTAATAACCTTTCCATTTCAATTTCAAGTAAAATAAGAAAGTTTGGTGAAGTTTGATTTTTGCAGTTCGCTAAGCCATCCTCCATTGGCCGAGCGCATGATCCGCTGGGCGCAGCATGATTGGCTGAGCGCATAGAAGAACCTGGAAGAAGATGACCTGTACAGGTGCACTGAGTAAGAGTCAAACTCATTAAGCGCACCACTTGCACCTCCAGGCTGAGCGAAGAAGAGACGCGCTAAGCCAAATGTCACTTAAATTGGCTAAGCGAACTAGAATGTGGCTTAGCGAATGATAAAAAATCAGCAACACTATTTAAAGCTTGAAATAAAAAATGGAAAGGAGTTCTAAAATTTTTGGAATTTTCTCTGTTCTTGGAAGAATTCATCTAAGTGGTAGAGAGAACTTCTGGTTTGAAGATCCTAAGGGACAATAGAGATTGAAGAGGAAGTTATCATGCAGAGTATTGGATGAGAGTTTGAGTGATTGTGAGGTTTCTAGAGGTGAAGGAGACATCCTCACCACTTGTACTTCCTAATATTTCATTTTCTCTTTTTCATCTTTGTAAGAAAAGCTTCCTAGCTATGGAGAGCTAAATCCTTAGTTGGTTCTTCCTACGGGGTACTTGATGTAAATACTCTTATATCAATCTAATGATGTTGCATGTGTTCTCTATGCTATCAGTACTTCATTTTAGTATGCTTTTGCCTTCATCACGTAGATGCATGCTCATTTAGGGTCACTCAACATTGGGAAATGGTTTGATCCTTAGAACTTGATAGGACGAGGCTAGTTTATCGTATTTTTAGGAGGGATCGGAGTACGGTAACCTAGTTGTTGGTATGTATGTCTTAATGCAGTTCTAGTCAAGTTTAGTCCTACAAGAGGGATATGAGGACGACGCTTGGCTAGGATTAGGCTAAACATGAATGAGACATCGGGGTTTAGCAGTCCAAGAGATAACATAGAACATAGGAATGTTGTTAGGTAGAGAAAATCTTTAGTAGCATCAGACACCCAGTAGGAAGACCAACACGTTCACCATCTGCCTTCGCACCCACCACTGCTGACCTTTTTATTTACTTTTGATTAGTTAGTTTACGCACGTGTCCATACTACACACAAACCTTTTAGAACAAGACGCTTATTTACTGAGCCACAGCTTTACAAAGTAAAACAAGTTCCCCAAGAGTTCGATACTCGATTCTTACCGTTTTATACTACTTGCGCGATCCGGTCACTTGCCGGCCGTCGAACAAGTTTTTGGCGCCGTTGCCGGGGAACTTCTTGCTATTTGGAAAGTTTAGTTCAGTTCTTAAAGTTTCTATTTTTTATTCTTTTATTATTTTTGAATACTTTTGTTGATTCATATTTGTTTTCATCTTGAATTGGATAACCGTTGTTTCTGTTGTTGGATCAAGTGGCCTCAGAATAATTAAGAAGGGGGGTTGAATTAATTATTAATGTGTCTTGACTAATTAAAAATTATCCTTCTTAATATTACTAGATTCAATTAGGCTTTTACTACTAAGTTAAGAAAGTAAAGAACATAAACAATAACTTAACCAAAAGTAAAAACGACAATTAAAAGAACACAACGGAAATTAAAAAGTATAGGGAAGAAGAAGACAAACACAAGATTTATACGAGTTCTTTCAACCTTGTAAAATCCTTTACAAGCCAAAGATCCACAAGAGATGTACCCTCCCTTGTTCTCTTTGAACAACCAAGTAGATGTACCCTCCACTTGAATTGATCCTCAAGAGATGTACCCTCTCTTGTTCGTAGTATAGCAACCCAAGTAGATGTACCCTCTACTTGTGCCACAAAGGATGTACCCTCCAATGTTTTAGAACAAAGAATTCTCAGGCGGTTAGTCCTTTGAATCTTTGTAAGGAGAAACAAAATATTTCTCAGGTGGTTAGTCCTTTGAAATCTTTTGTTTAAAGGGAAGGGAAGAATCAAAAGAATTCTCAGGCGATTAGTCCTTTGAATTCTCTTGGAAGAGGGAGAAGGGAGACACAAAAGAACTCAGGCGATTAGTCATTCGATTCTTTTGGCAAGAGGGAGAAGGAATGAAGAAAAAGAATAGCACAACTTTTTGGTCAATGAACTTTTCTTGAAAGAGAAAGTATTGAACAAAATCTTTTAGAAAGATGAAGAGAAATGAATTAGAAAGTTCTGTAAAAAAACGTTATTGAAATTCATGCCATGGTCACATATTTATAATCATTTGATGACTCAAGTTAAAGTTTGTGAGTCTTGGCAATTTCTTTAAAACTAGTCACCTTTTACAAATTGTGACTCTTTTGAAAAGTAGTCACTTAAAAATTTGTGACTTTTGAAAAAATCTTTAGAAACAAGTCACTTTAAGAATTGTGACTTTTGGAAATTTATTTTTTGAAATCAGCCACTGGTAATCGATTATCATCAAGGTGTAATCGATTACATATCAACAAATATGACTCTTTATGTTTAAATTTGAAAATCAAAACATTTAGAAACTCTGGTAATCCATTACAAGTATTGTGTAATCGATTACACAAGTTTAAAATGATTTGAAAATGTTTTATCACTAGTTGTGACTCTTGAAATTTGAAATCTAACGTTTTAAAACATTGGTAATCGATTACATGCTCATGGTAATCGATTACAGCTTTGTAAATCAGTTTGAAAAACAATGTTGGCTATCGGTAATCAATTACTACCTTCTGGTAATCGATTACCAGAGAGTAAAACTCTTTGGTAAAAGATTTTGTGAAAAATTCTTGTGCTACTCAATGTTTTGAAAAACTTTTTTAGTACTTATCTTGATTGAATCTTCTCTTGATTCTTGAATCTTGATCTTCATTATTCTTGAATCTTGATTCTTGAAACTTGATTGAATCTTGAAACTTCATTATTCTTGAACTTGAATCTTTGAAACTTGATTCTTGAAGCTTTTTGACTCCTGATTCTTTGGAACTTGCTTAACTCTTGATTCTTTGGCATCATCAAAATAATCTTGGAAGACATTGCTTCCACAATCTCCCCCTTTTTGATGATGACAATCCTGAAATCAATAAGATACATAAAAGTTTTGTTCTATCGTTCACTCATCTCTTTCTCCCCCATTCTTTTTGAATTTATGCTTAATTTTAAAGCTTTAAAAATATAATATATTGATTTCTATAATACCCATTTTTCTCTCCACCTTTGGCAACATCAAAAAGGCCAAAGTGCGTAAAACATGAATAATTTAAAACATACACAAAGCATAATTTGTAAAACAAACATAAATGATTCTAAAACATACATAAAGCATAATTTGAATAAAACCAAATTGAAATGCAAACCACTTAGTCATATAACACAAACCATAAACATCATGTTCAGTCATACTAAGCAAATATTAAAAGAAATACTAAGTGTTCAAATGTCATACTAATAAAGTTAAATACATGGCTAGAAATCAAAATACTAATAATAATAGTAATGTCTAAACTGATGGTGGTGGTGGAGGTAAATCAAGGCAGTCACGAATGATGGTGACATCTTCTTCAACCTTTGCAATCCTTGAGTTCATCTCCTCGAATCATGTGTCCACTTGAAGTTCCAAGGAGTCAAACCACTCACCAACATAGGTTTGAAGTCCATTAAACCTGTCCAAAATACTTTGAAGGAGAGAAGAGTCCCCTTCAACCGGTAAGTGTCCTTCATCATCATTTGGTTGAGCACCCTTTTTTACCCAAGAGCCATCATGCTCTTTGTGGTAACCAAAGGACGCAACCACAACAACACCAATCAAGAAAGATCTCTTGATTGGAACATATGGTTCAGAATCAAGAGGGATGTTAAAATGTTGAAGGAACAAAGTAACTAAGTGTGGATAGGGTAAAGGAGCATTTAATCGCAGTGCCTTATGCATGCGATACCAAACTAGATGTACCCAATCAATTTTTCGGTCAGTATGAAAGGCCCACATGACTATTAGATCTTCTTCAGAAACCTGTGCAAGGTTTGAAGCTCTAGGGAGTAGGATACGAACAATTAGATAATGAAGGATGCGGCTTTTAAGAGCCAATGAACCGGCAAGCAGCCTTTCGGTGATATCCGCTTGGTTGGTGCAAACCATCCGGCGGGCATCATGCACACAAAATGGAGATCACACCCTGGTAATCAATTCAATAAGGACTAGGGTGGACCTTCCAACAGGTCGCCTCAACAAGAGCCTAATATTTTCTAGAGGACTACCAAATTGGAAGAAACCTAGCTCAATTCATGCAAGTGACCATGTCTAACCATAAGAGTACTGAGTCAGCCCTAAAAAACCTTGAGATTCAAGTGGGTCAACTGGTTAAGCAGTTAGCTGAGAAGTCATCCAATTGCTTTGGGGAAAATACTGAGAAGAATCCCAAAGAAGAGTGTAAAGTTGTTGCGACAAGAAGCAGGAAGCTTGTGGCGGCTCAGGATGAAGATGTTGTTGCTTTGAAGGAGCAAGTTGCTTTGAAGGACACTACTGTTAAAAAGAAGAATGAGGTAACAGATGTAATGAGTCAGAGGAGGGAAAACAAATAATGGTCGAAAAGAAAGAATTAAAAGACCAAGAAAGAGAAATAGAGGTAGGAAAAGACAAAGAAAAAGAAGAAAAAGAAAAAGTTGAAAAAAATAAAGATGAAGAAAAGAGTAGGAGTGAAAAAGAAAGAGAAAAGAGGAAATAAAAAGCTTCAGATAAGGGTACGAAAGTGCCATATCCCGTGGTACCTTCCAAGAAAGATAAGGACCGCCATCTGGCGAGATTCCTAGACATTTTCAGGAAACTAGAAATAACTATGCCTTTTGGAGAAGCTTTGCAGTAGATGCCACTCTACTCAAAGTTTTTGAAAGATATGTTGACAAGGAAGCATAAATACATTCACTAGGAGAATATCGTTGTGGAAGGCAACTGCAATGCTGTGATATAGAAGATCCTTCCACCAAAACACAAGGACCCTAGAAGTGTGACTATTCCTTGTTCAATAGGTGAAGTCACAATGGGAAAGGCTCTCATTGATTTGGGAGCCAGTATCAATTTAATGCCACTCTCAATGTATAGAAGGTTGGGAGAGTTGAAAATCATGCCCACCAGAATGACTTTACAGCTTGCTGATCGATCCATCACAAGGCCTTACAGGGTAATTAAGGACGTTTTGATAAGAGTTAAGTAGATGGTCTTTCCAGCTGACTTCGTGGTCATGGATGTGGAGGAAGACCATGAGGTTCCCATCATTTTGGGATGGCCCTTTATGTTAATTGCAAGTTGTGTAGTTGACATGGGAAGAAGGACATTGGAAATGGGTTTTGAAGATCAGAAGATCAATATTTTGATCTATTTGAAGAAGACGAGCCTATGTCAGATCAAAATGTCTACTTGCAAGTGATGGAGGGTGGTAAGGAGGTCCTAAAGTTAAAGGACAAAATGGATATCACCCATTGAGGTAAA
Organism: Glycine soja; assembly: GCF_004193775.1. Lineage (NCBI taxonomy): Eukaryota > Viridiplantae > Streptophyta > Magnoliopsida > Fabales > Fabaceae > Glycine > Glycine soja. Next base: position 22,747,984 of record NC_041003.1, on the reverse strand, counting down.
AGCGTCAAGCTAATGACGTTAAAGAAGCGCTTCCTGGGAGGCAACCTACTTCATAATCATTAGACAGGGGTATATCAGCTTGATTGAATAATACATATAGGGGTTTTTCTTGAAGGAGGGCTAAGTTTTAACTTGGAATTTTTTTTCTTCTGAAAAACAGTCCTTTCACTAAGCCAAATTGCTCTGGCTGAGCGCATAGGTGTCATGCGCTAAGCGAGCCATAGGCCGCGCTGAGCGATTCATGTAACGACCCACCTCGTCGCTACGGTATCCACACTCTAATATTAGATAATTTCATTTTTTTTATAAAAAGAACTCCCTTAATTTTTGCTTATGAAAATAGAAGTGATTTTGTCACAACATAAATTCATCCAACAACACGCAATTACTTAAGTGAATATGCATAATTACATAGAAACAATAATTTGGTACATGTCATACACATAACGAAAATTAAATATGTTCATATATATAATTAAAATTCCAGTTTTACATCTTTAACTCAACAAAATAAAACTTTAAAACCAACTACGGGGTAGTTGATTACAAAACACAACTCTCTCCCAAAATAACGCCAACGTCATTACGTCGGCTCGGCGGCTCCTCACCAGAATCTTACTCCCTACACCCTGCCACTGCCATTCTGCTCCCACGAACAAGGTTCGTGATCATCACAAGTATCAACCACATGATACAAAATTGCAAGGGTGAGTTTATTATAAAAGAACCAATACCAATTCCAAATAACCAAAATTAGCAAGGAACACATGCAAACATGATAAGCATACACAATAATCATTATTCAACACTCATATCCAACAAATATTCATCATTCACATCCAACAATTACTCATCATCCATCCATGGAGAAAGTACACTTGGCCACTGTTACTCTATTTCTTGTGTCGTATGAGCTATGATCACGGCCAAAGGTAAGTGCCAAATACCATGGACCAATTAAAGCGCCTAAGCATCCCCTCAGGAATGCTTAGATTCTCTAACCACGCTAGTTACCCACGTCTGGGCCATCCGACAAGGTTAGTGCACTCTACCCCCCATGACATACACTTCATACGACGTATGATCGTGGCCAAAAGCTAGTGCCAAAGACCCTGGAAGGTTAGTGCACAGTGCCCCCCACGATCATACACAACATCCAATGTATGAACGTGGCCAAAAGCTAGTGCCAAAGACCCTGAAAGGTTAGTGCACAGTGCCCCCCACGAACATACACAACATGCACATGCCAATGCATTTCCAACATCAATCAACAAATCGTATTTCCATGTCATTCACAACATAAATATCATCTCATCTCAATGACGTTATCAACAACAACAACAACCTCATTTCATATTCACATATTCATCAATAATAACAATTCATGTTGACATGGTCTTTATTAACAACGTCATCTCAAATCAATATCATCATAATTATCATTATCATCACATATCAATTAAAATCCTCAATAGCAACATCAACAACAATTTAAACAAACACAACAATATCATTTCCACACCCACGGTCTTCAAACAACACATTTCAAACAACCAAAACAATATCATTCATCACAATAAATATATATATATATATATATATATATATATATATATATATATATATATCGCATCCCATTAGTTAAAACGTAATTTTCTTTGAAGAAAAATCAGCATGCAACAGGGACAGGTAGATATCCTCATAGCTAGGTTTCCTGACCCTAACTATGGTGTTAAAATGATAAATTTTATAATAAACTCCCCTTACCTATCGTGTGCTACCCCGCGGATTCCTCGTCACGTCACTTGAAGATTCCTTTTTGTCCTTGCTCGTCAATTCCACACAAGCCTCTACCGTGCCAAAACGAAGGAGACTTAGTATGGATTTCAGAAAACAAAGCTAGTAACAGTGCTCTGGGTCAAACACCCACATCACTACATGAAAGAGCTGAGAAAATTTCGGGTTCTACAAAGGAACGTCATTTAAAAATTCCAACCACGCCAATGTGACCGGGGTTCAGTGTAGGTTACGAAAATAACATACATTTCATGAAAGGATAACGTTTACAAAGTCTCTTTCTCTAAGGTTTTTCAAAGGAAGCATAAGACATGAAATGGCAGTTCCAAAGGCAGAAAAGATGCAAAGACAAGATGAAACTAACAAGAAACAAGCATAGAACCATGGTTACCTCGAAAGAAAACGAAAGGTCAGATTAGGGTTTTCGTTCTCTACCGAAACCGCAAGCCAAGTTGGAAGATTCCGCTTCGGTTGAAGGGTTCCACTCGGTGTGGGTTTTCAATGGAGAACAATGATGGTTTGTGGTGGCTAATGGTGGCTGCGGGTGATGGAGAAAGTTCTTGGAACTTTAGAAATGACTTTGGAAGAAAGAAAGAAGAAGAAATGACGTTTTTCCTAAGCTACACGAAAGCAAAGGTTGAAATGCTTAAATAGGAGATTCTCTCGGGAAAGGAAGCTTCTAGCACACTACAAACATCTTCTCAAAGATCCCAACGGTCAGATCATGGACAAGTGTCTTGTGAAGTTGCAGACCAAATTTTGAGACGATCCAACGGTTAATGAAGGCTGGGAAGCGTTTTTACCGAGGCAGCTTCATGTAGCTTTCTCTAGAAGCTTCATTAAGAGGCTTCCTCCAGAAGCTTCCTCGTGGCTTCTTTGAGAAGCTTTCTCAAGAGGCTTCTTTGAGAAGCTAGATCCTTATCTATCCACACCCCTCTATTAACTAAATTAACTTCTTTAAAAATAATTACGGATGAAAATAACGCAATAAATAATCAAACATCAAACATAATTACTAATAATATATAGATATATATATCAGGATGTTACAATTCAACCCCTACATCTGTAGCTGACTGGGCGCGCTAAGCGGACCATCATTGAGCTAAGCCCAATTCAGTTTGATTTGAGTTGGGATAAGCCAATAGTCACTGCGGTAAGCCCAATATGTTTACGGCCTGTATTTGGCTAAGCGAGTAACGACTCGCTAAGCCAAAGACCCTTGTACTATAGGATGCATTTAATTCGCTGAGTCGGCCCTGAGCCCGACTGAGCAAGAGTTGTAGGAATTTTCATCTGCTCACCTCGCTGAGCGCCATGCTGTGCACTAAGCCCAACAAAAAAAATTGAAGTTTAAATTTTGGGCTTGGGCTTAGAGAGAAGGCCCGCTAAGCGAAGAACGTGTTGAGAAACCAAACGTCTCGCACATTCGCTTAGCGCGCCAGCTCGTTAAGCGAATGCTTCGATTTTGGCTTAAGTGAGTGTAACTTCAGAAGTTACACTCACTTTGCCAAAAATATGAAACCTCCTCCTACACTCTCTCTCTACCTACAAAATCTTTCTTGCATTTTCAAGCATCCTTTAGCGCAATTATTTTCCAATCATCAACGAACATCTCTGAATCAAGTAAGCTCCTTATCTTTACCTTTGTGGTTGCTTTTGTTGAACCTTAGGATAGAAACCTTAGGTTAGAGACTTTGATTTTCTTTAGGTTAGACTTTAAGTATATTAGGTAAAAATTAGGACTTTGTTAGGGATTATACTGTGTATGTAAATGTGATGGTTTTTCATGTTTGATAGGTGCCTTTTAGAGGCTTAAAAAAAGAAGAAAACAAAGTTTTTTTTCTGCATTTTTTCTGGAAAACACAACGAACTCGCTAAGCGCAGCTGATGGGCTAAGCGAGTTCATCAAAAGTGCTTGAATGTATGTATTTCCAGACAAACTCACGAATACAGCCATGATCCGCTAAGCGAGTTCATCTTTTTAAGATGAATGTTCATCATCTGGTATGAACATGGCTAAGCGACAACTGTGTGCGCGAAGCCACCAGAGCCTTGAAAGAGAAAAAACTTGAGGCTGAGCGAGTGTTGTCTCGCTAAGCCCAAGTGACTTAGAGCATTTTCTGATCAATTGTTGTGCGCTAAGCCAAGGATATTTGAGCTAAGTGCAATTCATTACGGCAATCATTGGGCTAAGCGCATCTGATGCGCTAAGCAACTTAACTTAGAAACATTTTGTGAAGTTTTGGGTGCACTAAGTGCAACTATTATGGGCTAAGTGCTATTCAGTGCGGCCTTGACTCGGCTAAGCGTGACCCTGTTGCACTAAGCCAATGTGTGAAATAACTTACCCTTGGCTAAGCGAGTGCCTACCTTGCTAAGCCAATTATGTAGAAACAAATTTTCTGTCATAATTGGCTAAGTGTGCCCCTGTTGCGCTAAGCCTTAGTGTTATATTTCTGAGGGCACGCTAAGCGAGCAATATCCCGCTAAGCGCACATATTTAAATTCAACTTTTATTTTCTATTTTTGAACTTGAATAAATTTTGGTCTAATGTGAATTTTGGGTTCTTTTTACAAATGGCATCCAGGAAAAGGAAAAGCATCGCTTCTAGGCCTCAAGCTCAGTACGATACCAAGAGATTCCAATCCTTGGAAGCCTGGAACCGATACACAGATAACATTCTCGACTAGAGGATCCTTCCGGAAAGGAATGTTAAGATTTATCATACTGAATTCGATGAGTTTAAGGCAGAGTTGGAGAGGCATAACTTAGACAAACGCCTCACCAATCTCCAAGATGGAAGCATAGATGTAGCTGTGGTGAAGGAGTTTTATGCCAAGTTATACAGCCCAAAAGACCAGAGCCCTAAGCAAGTGAGGGTAAGAGGACATTTAATCTAGATTGATGCTGACAGCCTGAATACCTTCTTAGAGACCCCAGTAGTTTTGGAGAAGGGTGAGACACTGCCTACCTATTCTAGATTTACGAGGATGAGGATTGATCCTCAAGAGTTTGCTGCCCGTCTCTGCATCCCTGGTAGGGGTTTGTTCTAAATGCAGAGGGCCATCCTTGGAAGCTTTTGAGGAAAGATCTCACCACTCTTGCACAGACATGGAATGTCCTCTCCTACAACAACCTGACTCCCACTTCCCACACCTCTGATCTTAATATTGACAGAGCCAGGTTGGTTTACGGCTTAGTCACAGGTATGGACATGAATATCGGAGCCCTAATCTTAGGTCAGATTTCTACCATTGCCCAGAGTAACTCCTCCAGACTCGGATTCCCAGCCTTGATCACTACTCTCTGTAGAGCTGGAGGAGTTACCTCTGACAGTCTAACTTATGAGAGCCTGAGCCCAGCCATTAACTTGGCCTACATTAAGAAAAACTGTTGGAATATGGATGATTTGACAGTTAACTTCAGAGGGGCTAGGAAGGTAAGGGCTCGACCAGCAGATATTCCTTCTTCTTCCGCACCACCTGCTCCTTCCACTTCTGCCACTCCTACACCAGCTCCTCCCATTTCTGCCACCCCTACACCAGCTGCCCAAGACTCTCAGTGCTTTGAAGCCATGCTTCACAGTATTCATCAAGGGCATATTTTATTACTGCAGAGGTGGTAGCTCCTCTAGGGTCTATTCTGTCAGTAGAGCAGTTCATTGAGAAGGTATCCTGGCCTGGAACATTACCTTCTGCTGTGAGATGCGTCTTCTGAGGCTACCATCCTTGGAGCTTTTGATTTTTCAGGTGCAGGAGTAGAGATGAGACCAAATGAGGTTGTTCTTCTTGAGCCAATTGTGCCAGTTATACATGAGACTGTTGAAGTAGGTGAGTCACAATAGAGACAGGAGGCTGCTACTCTTGAGAGGACACCACAGACCCCAGAAGATCCACTCTCACCAGGGATGGACTTATCTTTTGCTCAGCAGGTAGAAGATCCTCCTACAGCAGTACATGAGAGACAAGCAGATCCTCCTACACCCATCATGGAGATGCCAGAAGACCCTACCACACCAGTCCTGAGACTGCCACCCACTCCTCCAGCTACCCCAGTTTTACATCTGACAGATGAGGAGGATATGCAGGACCAGGACACACAAGGCACATAGGACCAGTTGTCGCAACCTACCCTTCGGCGGGAGGGCGACGCATGACTCGTGGGATGAGTCTTCCAAGAAAGGAATACGCGCGAAGTCGCCACCAACGTTTATTTGAGGAAAACGTCGGAAAAACCGGAAAAGACGTGGTCTACGAACTTTAAGTGAAGGGTTCGGGAGTTGTATTTACGCACGGGGAAGGTATTAGCACTCCACACGTCCGTCACAAGAGACAACAACCTTTAATCAAATGTGCAAATATGACTTCAATTTATATTATTTTCCCTTTTTTTCGTTCTTATGTCTTTTTATGCCTTTTTATATTTTTATCTTTTTGTGGTTGACGAGGGTGTTTTCCTTGCTCCTACGTATTCCTCAATTGTGATAAGGAAATCAGACCTACGCAGTTCTTTTAGAACAAAGCGTTTGGTTAAGTTGTTTTTTTTTTTTTTTATCTTTCTTGCAAAGTATGTTTTTATTGAATGAAAGGTCATTTAAGGCATTGGACCATTAATGATCTCTTGTTATTATTTTTTTGCAAGAGGTAATAAAACTACGTGTTGATTTTAGGCCTTTTTTAGAAATCTATGCTTAAACAATAAAGGTGGAAAAGACCATTTTAAGGCGTTGGACCTTAAAAATGGCTTTTTAGGTGATGACAAAAGTTTGATTTATGAATTGATTTTAGCCTTAGTTTCACTTTGGTTATTAGTCAACTCGGTTAAGAAAGGAAAATCCCAAAGAAAAATGTCCGATTGATTTTTTTGATTTATTTTACTAAAAGATATTTTTTTGATTATTATATTATTATTTTGCCTCTTTTTTTGGTTTTAAACGTGGTTACGGCATGACCGAACGGTCGAAATTCATTTTAACAGAAATTAAAGGATGTTACAATACGAATGGTCGGTGGAAATTTATTTTATTTTTGATTAGGCGAGAAAATGACTTAAATAAATGACTAAAGCACGTTAAAAAAGGGGTATGGAAAGTAAATGAAATGAAAATAAAAGCACGCGAAACAAATGAGGACCACTAAGGGTACATAGAATGAATTAAAAAGTTCGATTTCAGGAACTTACTGGTTGAAGACCGAAGAACGACGAAGAATGGTTGAAAATCTTCGCGAAATCACCCACGGAAACGTCACGGAAGCGTTATGGAAGCGCCTCGGCTTGGATTTTCTTCACGGAAACAATTTTTCTCACTAATTCTAAGTGATTCTCAGATACCAGGAGGGTTGAACATTTTTGTTCTTCCCCCCTTCCCCTATTTATAGGAAAAGGAAGGAGAAGCTTGCCACCCAGCTCGCCCAGGCGAGCTAGGTTGCTTCCTCCAGAAGGCACCGCCTTCTGGAGAACTTCCTGGAAGGCCCAAGTGGGCCTGGTTGCTATTTGCACCCCCTTTTTACTAAATACACCCCTTGCCTTTTTTTTGCTGATTCTTTTTCCGTAACGTTACGGAAACTTACGAATTACGTAACGATACTTGTTTTCCTTCCGTAATGTTACGGAACCTTACGGAATACGTAATCATCCCTTTTTTTTTCCTTTCGGAATGTTACGGATTACGCACTAACACTTCCTTTTAATTTCCGGCATGTCACGGAACTTCACGGATTGTGCTACAATGCTTTCTTTTGACTTCTGCTATGTCTTGGAACTTCACGAATTGCCTAACGATGGGTGCCAGGTACCTCGAAGTGGTCAAACGAGGGTCGCATCCCAACAATGGATGGTCCTTGGACGAAATTAGGGTATGAAAGTTGCCCCTCTTTACTTGTCTTTTATTGGAGATAAAAGGGAAGTAAAGATAAGACACTGATTTCGTTCAGGCAAAACACCATTCGGCCGGTGAATCTTCCCGCCAACGGAACCTGCAAAAATTTGAAAATGATCAGTATTGACACATCATCCTGATACTGTCGAATTCGTTCCTCCTGGTTGACACAAGGCGCAGAATGACCATAATTTGTCTCTGCGTGCCTTTGGACGTGATCGAGCTTGGGCGGCAAGGAGCAGAATGACCATAATTTGTCTCTGCGTGCCACCGGACACGATCGCCTCTAGATGGCGAAAAGGTGTACAGAATGACCATAATTTGTCTCCGCCCACCTCTTGACTTATTGTCCCCGAATGACAAAGGGCGCAGAATGACCATAATTTGTCTCTGCGCGTTTATCACTCGACTTACGGAATCTGAATGACAAAGGGCACAAAATTTGTCTCTGCACGTTTATCACTCGACTCGCTTCTCCTGAATGACAAAGGGCGTATAAGACGTTAGTCTCTGCACGTTTATCACTCAGTTTGCTGCTCTTGAATGATAAATGACTCAGAATTTGTCTTTGCGCGTTTATCACTCATCGAGCGTGCGGATGACTGTAATTGGTCTCCACATGTCATCGGGCCCGCCGCCTCTGGATGACAAAAGGCGCAGAAGACGACGTTAGTCTCTGCGTGCTATCATGCTTTGAGTCTTAGAGATAGCAAAAGAAAGTTTAAAAGTGCGGGACCAAATGGTTCCCGCATGTCATCGGGCCCGCCGCCTTTGGATGACAAAAGGTGCAGAAGATGATGTTAGTCTCTGCGTGATATCATGCTTTGAGTCTAAGAGATAGCAAAAGAAAGTTAAAAAGTGCGGGACCAAATGGTTCCCACATGTCATCGGGCCCGCCGCCTCTGGATGACAAAAGGTGCAGAAGACGACATTAGTCTCTGCGTGCTATCATGCTTTGAGTCTTAGAGATAGCAAAAGAAAGTTTAAACGGATAACCGCTTGGGTATTTCCGCCTGTCAGATGACTCCAGGGTCAGTATGATAGAGATTGTGGGGCGGCCGACAAAAGCGAGGCTCTTGCTCCTACGTATCCTCAATGAGGAACTCAGACCTACGTAGTTCTGGATAACTTGTGAGACTAAAAATAGTCTCGGTGTTTTCTTCACTAAAATGCGAACATGCTTTAGTAAAGAGACAAAACTTCCAACTAATCAGAGCAACATATGTGTCATACCCTAATTTCGTCCGGGGACCTTTGCTCGATGACGTGCGACCATTCTTTGGTCCTCGTGAGGTGCTTGGCACCCATCATTAGGCAATTTGTGAAATTTCAGGACATGCCGAAAAACCAAAAAAAGGGTATTGATGCACAATCCGTAAGTTTCCGTGACACACCGGAAATCAAATGGAAGCATCGTTGCATAATTAAGTGAGGTTCCGTAACATTCCGTAAGTCAAAAAGGGGATGATTATGTAATCCGCAAGGTTCCGTAACATTACGGAAAGAAAACAAGTATCGTTACGAAATTCGTAAGTTTCCGTAACTTTACGAAAAAAGAATCACCAAAAAACAGCAGAGGGGGGTGTACTTAGTAAAAATGGGGGTGCAAATAGCACCCAGGCCCACTTGGGCCCTCCAGAAGATTCCTCCAGAAGGCGGTTGCTTCTGGAGGAAGCAACCCTGCTCGCCTGGGCGAGCTGAGCTCGCCTGGGCGAGCTGGGCGGCAACCACCTCCCCTATTTTGCTATAAATAGGGGAGGAAAGCAAGAAGAAAGGGACCCAGCCCCTTAGGCACTTCTCTCTCTTTCGAATTTACTTGGAAAAATTGTTTCCGTGAAGAAAATCTAAGCCGAGGCGCTTCCGAAACGTTTCCGTAACGTTTTCCGTGAGGAATTTCGCAAAGATTTCAACCGTTCTTCGACGTTCTTCATTCGTTCTTCATCGTTCTTCGATCTTCAACGGGTAAGTACCTCGAACCAAGCTTTTCGATTCATTCTATGTACCCGTAGTGGTCCACATTGTGTTTCGTGCATTTTTGTTCTCGTTTTGCTTACTTTTTATACCCCCCTGTTGACGTGCTTAAGCCATTTTACTTAAGTCATTTCTCGCTTAACTTAAAAATAAAATAAATTTCCACCGAACGTTTGAATTGCATTATCCATTAACTTCGGTCAAAATAAATTCCGACCGTTCGGTCATGCCGTAACCACGTTGGAAATCAAAAAGAGGTAAAAATAATATAAAATAATCAAAAGGACATCTTTTAGTAAAATAAAGCGGAAAATCAATCGGACGTTTTCTCTTTGGGATTTCTCATTCTTAATCGAATTGATTAATAACTAAGGTAAAACTAAGGCTAAAATCAACTCGCCTAGTCAAGCTCGTCCACAAAAATAGGCTTTTGAAGTTTGTCATTTCAATTTCTCACTAAGTAAAATGGATCATTTTTAAGGTCCAACGCCTTAAAATGATCACCACTTAAGTAAAAAAGGCATCACTTGATAAGAAAGAACTACGTAGGTCTGAGTTCCTCATTGAGGATACGTAGGAGCAAAAGCCCCGCTTTTGTCGACCACCCCAAGAGATCGTTAATGGTCCAATGCCTTAACGTTTCTCTCCTTTCAAAAAAACAAGAGATCGTTAATGGTCCAATGCCTTAACGTTTCTCTCCTTTCAAAAACAAGAGATCGTTAATGGTCCAACGCCTTAACGTTTCTCCCCTTTCAAAATCAAAAGACCGTTTAATGGTTCAACACCTTAAATGACCTTTTGTTCAATAAAAACATATTTTGCAAAAAAGACAAAAACAACTTAACCAAACACTTTGTTCCAAAAGAACTACGTAGGTCTGATTTTCTCATCCCAAATTGAGGAATACGTAGGAGCAAAGGGAAACACCCTTGTCGACCACAAAAAAGAAAAAAATATAAAAAAGGGTATAAAGGATATAAGAACATAAAAGGGAACATAAAAATCAAAGTCATGTTTGCACATTCGATTAAAGGCTGCCGTCCCTTGGGACGGGCGTGTGGGGTGCTAATACCTTCCCCGTGCGTAAATACAACTCCCGGACCTTTCACTAAAAAGTTCGTAGATCGCGTCTTTTCCGGTTTTTCCGACGTTTTCCTCAAATAAACGTTGGTGGCGACTCCGCGCGTATTCCTTTCGTGGAACACGCATCCCGCGAGTCACGCGTCGCCCTCCCGCCGAAGGGTAGGTTGCGACAATATGCTTTTCAGATGAAAAACAATGTGTCTACCGGGGAAGGGGAGTATGCTGATGAAATCTTCTCATAACCATAAATGAGATTTTGGATGTTAGCATTTCGTTTCTAAATGACCATTTAGAGGAAACACTGGGTTCAACAAAAATAGAAGAAAATCACTCAAAGTGTATCAATCTCACACAGGTAAGTGTTTCATCCTAATTCCGAACCATAGATATCTCATAACTTGATTTTGCAAATCATTTCCTATCAAATCAAAGATTACATGCGTGATCATGGATCAATATGACTTTTTCTTGGGAATGGTGTTTTTTGGTGGGAACTTTGGCTTTGAGTGTTCTTGGCCTTTTCCTTTTCTGTTTTGGTTTAGTGTGAGGCGAACAAGTCACCGATGCATAGGATTTTGGTTGGCAATCGAAGGGAGAGGACCACTTTAGATCGTGGTTTCCTTTCCTTTCTGTTTACTTGGTGATAACTCTATATCTGTTCAGATGTCGTCTGGTCGCATATTTCTTCTGTTTTCTTCCGATCCTTGATCAGGAATTTTCTTTCCTTTCTTTTTTTATTTTTCTCAATCTTTGATTGGGAATTTTCTCTTTTTGCTTTCTTCCGCTCTTTTGATTGGAAACTTTTCTCTTTTTGTTTTCTTCCGAGGGCAAGGATTGACATTCTCACCCTGGGTCAAGGTTTATGGTAAGTTGGGATTTTGGCTCAAGGCTTATAGAATGGCTGGACATGATATATGTCAGGGTTTGGTTTGGTTCAAGGATAAAAGGGGATGTCCCACATTATTTCCATGACACAAATGCAACAATGATGATTTGGAAATTTTATGCAAAATTAGTCATGCATGCACCTACGTGGACACTCAAGTGTTGAAAAATTTTGGGTCATGTGATGCTAGGGCTCAGTATTCATTTTCTCTATTTTAGTCAACCCAGTGTTTCCAAAACATGTTCTTTTATCAATTTGTGCATTCATCCGAGTTTTATTTTGGGTGTTCGGAAAAACTTTCACAGCATTTACCCTTCAGGGGTATACACATTTTTTTTCAAAAACTGGTTATGATCAGTGAAATTTTTTTTCAAAGAAAAGTTGGAAATTACCTCTTTTCACAAGCATTTTGTTTTTTAGCCAAACAACTTTTTATTTTTTATTATTTTCTTTTTTTCTTCCTTCTTTTTCTTTTCTTACTTGCTCTATTTTCCTTTTCCTCTTTTTCTTTTTAAGTTATTTATCATTTGTTCATTTCCTCTCTCTTCTTTCTTGTTTTCCTTTTTTTCTCTTTGAAAAGGTCGTGCGGACGAGGGTGCACACTACCTACTTACGTCCAACCACAAGGTGAACGAAAAATGCACGAAAATGGTAAGTCACAAAAACGGTGACGAAATAACTGAGAGCCATAACGCCAAAAATTTCTAACAGAAACGAAATAATAGTAATGTTAGTAACCATATGAACAAAAACAGAAAATAGTAATGTCAACAGCAATATGGACAATAGCAAAAAACGTCAATAGCAAACTAATAAAAAAATAGTAATGTCAAAAATGTGCGGTGACCTTGGTCATGTGGCTCCGCTTCCTCCCAAGAAACCGAGCAAGTCCGTCATCTCCTCATCCATGCGGGCCTCCTCTGCATCGCCGGGAGCTCCTACAGGCGCTTCCCCTGCCTGGGCCTCGGGCCAATCTCTGGGCCATGCGACCTCAAGCCTAAACTGATCTAGAGTAGGGCATGCAAAAGGAGCGAAACCCTGACCCTACTGACTGAGGCTGAGCTGGTAGAGACACTCATGTATCTGCACCTGCCCACGGTGGTTGGCTACCTGTTGGCGAACCAAGTGCTGTAGATACCGCTCCATGCCTAATGACCCAGCAGGATCAGCCTGATGAGGTGGTGGCAGTGCGTCTGCGGCCTGTGGTGCATCACCCTGCGCCTGCCTAGGCGTGCAATACTTCTCAATGAAGGCCTGGGTGATCAGCGGTCGGATCACCTTACTAGGTGTGACGGGAACCCCGAATGACTGGCAGGGGCCCGTGATCAATGCTGGAAACCTCAGGGCCCTGTTAGACTTATCCGGGTCTAGAGGGTGCCTGGTGGGTGGCATACCTGCAAATAAATAGATGGTGTCAGCAATCAACTTAGCCACATGGACGTTCATTCGTGTCAGGATGGCATACACCAGCTGACACTTCGGTAGAGGAAGGTCGGAGTTATGATTACTAGGCAAGACATTGCTAAGAAGCAATGTCATCCACATCTGTGTCAAGGTGGTCATGCTTGTGTGCATGATCCGCACCCGCCTCCCGACAACGGTCTGGGAGAAATCCTACCCCGGTGTGCACAATAGCTGGGCAATGGCCTCCTCGTCGAACCCATCGGCCCTGTTCCTCCTCTGACTAAACTCGCACTCCTGGCCTTCCTCCAATACTAGCGGGTCACCCAGGAATTGGCTGAGGGCATCTGCATCAAAGGGAATCCACTGACCCCTCACCCATGACCGCATGTCTCGCACTCCCTCTTCTGTGGGCCAAGCATTAGCATAAAACTCCAGGACTATGTCTGGGTCAAACTTAGCAATGGGAGTGACCAGCGACGTCCAATGTCGGTGAGCTATCTCCTTCTAAAAATCCGTGTACTCATCATCTCTGAGTTGGACGCGTCTCTCTCTGTGGAATGACCATCCTATGATGGCCTCAAAGCGTTGCTGGTGCTCGACGCTCCTAAAACGGTGGCTATCAAACTCGGGAGTGGCACTGGTCCCTTCAACCGCGGCATCCCTCCTAGATCTCTTTGCGGAAAGCCTTTTCGGAGCCATTTCCTACGAGGACAAACATTTGGAAAGTTAGTTTACAAGGAAATGCTATTTTAAAGCAAGAACGGCATGCTAATCTTTTCGATTTAGAACAAACTTGTGCACACATTTCCTTAAAGAAGAACATTTACCAACGTGCACACGCGCCAAGTATCCTGCTATTTATATCAATATACAAGGATATTCAAAACATTCTAGTTACCACACATATATTTTTTTGAAAAGAATTCATATATGCCTACTCAAGGTATTGTGCCAAAATTACACATGTCCATTTTCAAAGTATTTTGCTATCAAAAATTACCTACGCACATTTGAAGTATTTTATTAACATACAAAAAAATTTTGTTTGTTTCATTCACATTTATTTATACATATATGCACATTGGAGCCCATCTCATGTCATGCACACACTTGCATTCATTTGAAAAGGAATTCTCATGCCATCTATCTACACTTGAGAGGCAATTCCACATCATATATTCATTTTGGGAAGCATTCTTGTGCCACATTCAAACGTGTGTACATTTATAAAGCGCTTGACCACCTATTCAACATATACACGTTTTATTTGAAGGGTCTTATCTCTAGCTACCTATCCTATATATATATGTACATGGTGAATAACATCTTTACACAAACTAGGCAAACATCATGATGCAGCCCCAAAAATCAGCCGCTGGCCTAAAGGGAAATCCCTATCACAATGCCCTCATTTTTATGCTTTCTTGTATTGAAATCAAAAGCTTGGGTTCCTAGGCCTAGAATCGCATTCGGGCACTCATTTTAACCTCTACATGTTGTCCCTATACATATAAAACAACCCTACAATCCAAAGTTCACAAAACCATGCCCAAATGTCATTGAGGCATTTCACCGAGCACTTGGTGGGCGCATGTTTAGGCATGAATAGCAAGGGAATAGGGGCAATGTGGCATGCCCCATTACTCCAGAATGCACCATAGGCCTAAGGCCATTCCTTACAACCCCTTAATTCAACGAAAACAAGCATGGATTCACATATGAATTGCTTCACGAATTTTGCAAAAATGAGCAACTAAAGCACTAAAACACATCAATGGAGAGCCAAATAATCAAGGGAAAGTGCACTTACTGGTAGGGAGTGGGCAAGAGTGCAAAAATGGAAGCAAAAACACAAAAATGGTGACTTAGGGCTGCAAAAATTTGTGAATCCCGTAGCTTTCTTTTTTTTGAATGAGGGGGGGGGGAGTTTTTGGGTGCAGAAAAACTCCCCCTCCCTCATTTTTTATATTTCCAAGTGCAGGGGTGCTCGCCCAGGCTTGCTATGGGTCGGCGTTTGCTTACTCGAACCCCCCTCAGGGTAGATTAGGCATCCAATATTTACTTTAAAGACTCAACAGTAATAACTACCGGGAATTTAAAGGATACTAGGCTGCCTTGCAGCGGCGCTTTCCATTTGTCCAGAGCTAGGCAAGGGACGATGATCTATCGGTCGTGACCCTAGCCTCTACTTGCGTCCGTCTCTAAGTACCTTAAAGTAGGAAACAACATTGCGTGGCAAACTGTGGCCGCGTTACCATTTTACCTTGATTCGGTTTCCGCCTTCAGCTTCGTCCCGGCATCTGACCACTGCCTAAGACGATTCTACCCCTGTTATCACAAAATATGCATGCGTATGCGTATGCATGAATGTTTTTAAATGCAACAATCTTTTTAGTGAAAGCTGGTTAGGTTCAGTTTTAATTAAGCGCTTGGGGCATCCCATGGACTGAGCGAAAAGGCTCAGGTTATCATAAACTGCACATGGTTTAAAGCACAAAGTGAGGACTGAAGCCTCAAACTCATGTTCTCTTCTTTTTAGAAGACTATGACGAGAGAATTAGAGTAGATAGGAATCCCTGGGGAAACAAAGAAGAACACAAAAAAACAAAAGAACATGCAGCAACATCTTTAATTGCCCCAGATTCTAAATGTAGTATCACTTGACAATATCAGAATTCACGGGTAAAGGTAGCTCCTCGCCATCCATGTTGGTAAGCACTAGGGCCCCTTCGGAAAAAGCCATTTCATGACGAAAGGCCCTTCGTAGTTCGGGGCCCACTTCCCTCGATTATCTTTACAGCGTGGGACATCTTTTTCAGTACAAGGTCCCCCTCGTGGAACCGGCGCAAGCGCACCTTCTTGTCGAACGCATTGTTCATTCTTTGTTGATACAGGTGCCCATGGCTCATGGCCGTCAAGCGCTTACCTTCAATAAGGTTGAGTTGATCGTGGTGCGTTTGAGCCCACTCTGATTCTTCTAAGCCTGATTCTGCTAGTATCCTCTGGGAAGGGATCTCAACTTCGAATGGGAGTACCGCTTCTGTTCCATAAACCAAGGAATATGGTGTTGCCCCAGTAGAAGTTCATACAGAAGGTCGGTATCCATGCAAGGGGCAAAAGACAACATCTCATGCCAATCTTTGTATAACACTGTCATCTTCTGAATAATTTTCATAATATTCTTGTTGGCTGCTTCCACGGCTCCGTTCATCTTTGGTCGGTAGGGCGTGGAATTGTGATGCTGGATTTTGAAATCCGCGCACATCTCCTGCATCATCTTGTTATTCAGATTGGTACCATTGTCAGTAATGATCTTCCTAGGGAGTCCGTACCGACAAATCAGCTCCCTCTTTATGAATCTGACCACTACACTCCTCATGACATTGGTGTAGGAAGCCGCTTCGACCCATTTGGTGAAATAATATATTGCCACGAGAATGAAGCGATGACCGTTCGAAGCCTTGGGTTCGATGGCCCCTATGACGTCTATCCCCCACATGGAAGAGGGCCAAGGGGCAGACATGACATTCAGGGGATGAGGTGGAGCATTGACGTTGTCCGCGAACGCTTGACATTTATGGCATTTCCTTACATGGATGCAACAATCACTTTCCATGGTGAGCCAGTAATAACCTGCTCTCAGGATCTTCCTGGCCATAGCATGCCCATTGGTGTGCATTCCAAACGAACCCTCATGGACTTCCTTAATCATATGGTTCGCCTCTTTGGCATCCACGCATCGTAGGAGAGTTATGTCATGGTTTCTTTTATATAGTATGCTCCCTCTCATGAAGAAGTCGACCACCAATCTCCTCAATGTCCTTTTATCATTGTCGGAAGCCTCCGGTAGGTACTCTTTGCTTTCAACATATCGCTTGATATCGAAATACCACGGCTTACCGTCCCGTTCCTCTTCCAACCGACAACAATGTGCGGGTTTGCCATGACACCAGAGCTCAATGTATGGTAGATCCCCGTGCGGTGTTAGCTGGAACATGGATGCCAAAGTAGCAAGCGCATCCGCCATTTGATTTTCCTCCCGGGGAACATGATGGAAGGAGATCTCATCAAAGGAATCAGCCAACTCCTTGATATAGGCTTTGTAGGGTATCAGCTTGGGGTCTCTAGTTTCCCATTCCCCTCTCAGCTGGTGAATCACTAGTGCCGAGTCCCCGTACACTTTGAGCAGTTTGACATTAGAGTCAATTGCCGCCTGGACGGCCAGGGCACACGCTTCATACTCGGCCATATTGTTGGTGCAGTCAAATCCCAACCTGGCCGTGAAAGGTATGCATTGATTGTCTGGAGAGACCAATACTGCTCCAATGCCATGGCCTAGAACGTTTGACGCTCCATTAAACCATACGGTCCATTTGTCCCTGTCCTTGTCTAGTTTATCCTCAAACAAGGCCATGATGTCCTCATCCGGGAATTCGGGATGCATGGGCTGATAGTCGTTGAGAGGCTGCTGAGCCAAATAATCTGCTAAGGCGCTTCCTTTTATCATCTTTTGGGTGACGTAAACTATATCAAACTCGGATAGCAAGACTTGCCACCAGGCGATCCGTCCTGTGAGAGCAGGCTTTTCAAAGATGTACTTGACCGGGTCCATCTTGGATATCAACCAGGTAGTATGGCTCAGCATATATTGTCTTAGCTGGTGGGATGCCCAGACTAAAGCACAACACGTTCTTTCGAGCAGGGAGTAATTCATTTCACAGGCCATGAACTTCTTACTCAAGTAGTAGATAGCGCGCTTTCTCTTCTCGGACTCGTCATGTTGCCCCAGCATACACCCCATCGACTCGTTCAAAATTGTCATATACAAGATGAGAGGCCTTCCGGGTATCGACGACATAAGCACAGGAGGGTTCATGAGACACTGTTTGATCCTTCCAAACGCCTCTTGACAATCCTCGTTCCAGCGGACGGTTTGGTTTTTGCGTAAGAGATTGAACAACGGCTCACAAATAGCAGTGAGCTGTGATATGAATCTGGCAATATAATTCAAACGTCCCAGGAAACCTCGGACTTGCCTCTCGGTACGGGGTTCCGACATCTCAAGGATGGCCTTCACCTTTTCGGGGTCCACCTCTATCCCTTTCTGGCTTACGATGAAACCTAGCAATTTCCCTGATTTGACCCCGAAAGTGCACTTAGCGGGGTTTAACCTCAATTGGTACTTCCTAAGCCTTTCGAACAACTTCCGTAGGTTGACAAGGTGTTCCTCCTTGGTCTTAGATTTGGCAATTATGTCGTCCACATGGACCTCAATCTCTTGGTGCATCATATCGTGGAACAAAGCTACCATGGCCCGCTGATAAGTTGCCCCAGCATTCTTGAGTCAAAAGGACATCACCTTGTAACAGAACATTCCCCATCAGCGGGGATTTCTTCTTCAGCAAAGGCGAGATAATTTTTGGCAGTGATATTATTGACGGGCCCTCCAAAGCCTTCTAAAGAGATATCTTGGGCCATGTGAGCTTCGTTTAAGACTTTACTAGCAAAGCTCGATGAGGCTCAGAGCTCATGAGTAATTCCAAAAGAGAGACCCTGGCCGGGGTTTTGTTGAGCTGCTCAATGACCTTGAACTCGCTCTGCTGAATAATGCAGAGAAACTCGCTTGCTTCCTCTAGCGACACTTCCTTCTTGCCGCAGCCATCCCTTTTCTCTGGAAGACCTTTCACTGGAATATCCTCTTTCGGAGTGAGGGTCGTCTTGTCATTTTGTTCTTTCACCACCTTTGCCTTCCCCTTAACGTTTACGGGTTGTGTCAGCAGGTCGGGGGGTGCAAACACACGACCGCTGTGGGTCACACCGCTCAACCCCGTGATATTGGTTACCTTGGGCGACAACGAGCTGTTGTCGGTGGCTTCTTCTTTCCTTTCACTCGGAGGTGTATACCTCCACGGGACTACGTGGCTATTTTGGTATGGGAAAGGAACAGGTTTAGCTGCTGAGGGGTATCGGGGCTTTTGTGAAGCTGCGTCCTTGGTGAAATATATCACCAAAGGTTTAGGCCTTCCAAAACTTCTCTCATCCACGGACTGCATACATACATGCTGCTCTTCCCTCCCCTCCTCGCCGACTTCCAGTCGGCCTTGATCTATCATTCGTTGCAACAATTCCTCAACTGCTAAACATGTTTCCATGTTATGTAGCTCGCCGGGATGCAACAAACAAGAATCCTCTTCATGCCCACCGTGGGGAATTACACCTCCCTTTTGTAGGGCCTCAAAGATAAACCTCCTAGAGGTCGCCACGTCCTTTCAAGGCTTAGACCTGCGCGGCCTATCTGACTCAATGGCATTAACCGCTCCCCCTCCATGATTGGCGAGCGGGTTGGTTTTTACGTTGGGCCGATCCTCTTGAAATGTCAGCCATCCGACATCTATCAAATGTTGGACCTTTTATTTAACGGCCAGGCATTTTTCGATGGAATGCCCCAGGGTATTCCCATGGTACGTGCAAGTTGCGTTAGGATCGTACCACTTTGGGAAAGGGGGTTGGTAGATCTTCCCGGGAGTTATTACGGCCATTTGGTTGGTGATGAGGGACGGCAAGAGGTCTTCGTACGTCATTGGGAGTGGGGTGAATTCTGGAATTGGCTTCAAGGCAAAGTTCCTCATCGCGTTGGAACCGGCGCCAAAGTGGGCATTACTGGCCGGGCGAGTCATGGTTGGAGCCAGAGCTTGGGGGGCCTCCCTCTAGATGGGGGCTGGCGCCTTAGGCTGTATAGGTGCTGAATTGGAAGAGTTCCTGGCGTGAGCTGAAAAGCTCGAATGATCTTGCGCGTTCTGATGCGTACCATGAGAGGTCTGCGGGGGCTTGACCCATGCGGGTGCCGAAGTAACGACATGGGTATCTCCTTCCTTCCTTTTTTTCCCTAGTTGCTCCGATTCTCTTAGCATTGGTGTCATACCCTAATTTCGTCCGGGAACCTTTGCTCGATGACGTGCGACCATTCTTTGGTCCTCGTGAGGTGCTTGGCACCCATCATTAGGCAATTTGTGAAATTTCGGGACATGCCGGAAAACCAAAAAAATATTGATGCACAATCCGTAAGTTTCCGTGACACACCGGAAATCAAAAGGAAGCATCGTTGCATAATTAAGTGAGGTTCCGTAACATTCCGTAAGTCAAAAAGGGGATGATTATGTAATCCGCAAGGTTCCGTAACATTACGGAAAGAAAACAAGTATCGTTACGAAATTCGTAAGTTTCCGTAACTTTACGAAAAAAGAATCACCAAAAAACAGCAGAGGGGGTGTACTTAGTAAAAATGGGGGTGCAAATAGCACCCAGGCCCATTTGGGCCCTCCAGAAGATTCCTCCAGAAGGCGGTTGCTTCTGGAGGAAGCAACCCTGCTCGCCTGGGCGAGCTGGGCGGCAACCACCTCGCCTATTTTGCTATAAATAGGGGAGGAATGCAAGAAGAAAAAGGTCCAGCCCCTTAGGCACTTCTCTCTCTTTCGAATTTGCTTGGAAAAATTGTTTCCGTGAAGAAAATCTAAGCCGAGGCGCTTCCGAAACGTTTCCGTAACGTTTTCCGTGAGGAATCTCGCAAAGGTTTCGATCGTTCTTCGACCGTTCTTCATTCGTTCTTCATCGTTCTTCGATCTTCAACGGGTAAGTACCTCGAACCAAGCTTTTCGATTCATTCTATGCACCCGTAGTGGTCCACATTGTGTTTCGTGCATTTTTATTCTCGTTTTGTTTACTTTTTATACCCCCTGTTGACGTGCTTAAGCCATTTTACTTAAGTCGTTTCTCACTTAACTTAAAAATAAAATAAATTTCCACCGAACGTTTGAATTGTATTATCCGTTAACTTCGGTTAAAATCAATTCCGACCGTTCGGTCATGCCATAACCACGTTGGAAATCAAAAAGAGGTAAAAAATAATATAATAATAAAAAAAAAAATATCTTTTTAGTGAAATAAAGCGGAAAATCAATCGGACGTTTTCTCTTTGGGATTTCTCATTCTTAATCGAATTGATTAATAACTAAAGTGAAACTAAAGGCTAAAATCAATTCGCCTAGTCAAGCTCGTCCATAAAAAATAGGCTTTTTGAAGTTTGTCATTTCATTTTCTCACTAAGTAAAATGGATCATTTTTAAGGTCCAACGCCTTAAAATGATCACCTCTTAAAATAAAATCACTTGATAGGAAAGAACTACGTAGGTCTGAGTTCCTCATTGAGGATACGTAGGAGCAAAAGCCCCGCTTTTGTCGACCACCCCAAGAGATCGTTAATGGTCCAATGCCTTAACGTTTCTCTCCTTTCAAAAATAAGAGATCGTTAATGGTCCAATGCCTTAACGTTTCTCTCCTTTCAAAAACAAGAGATCGTTAATGGTCCAACGCCTTAACGTTTCTCATCTTTCAAAATCAAAAGACCGTTTAATGGTCCAACACCTTAAATGACCTTTTGTTCAATAAAAACATATTTTGCAAAAAAGACAAAAACAATTTAACCAAACACTTTGTTCCAAAAAGAACTACGTAGGTCTGATTTCCTCATCGCAATTGAGGAATACGTAGGAGCAAAGGGAAACACCCTTGTCGACCACAAAAAGAAAAAATATAAAAAGGGTATAAAGGAAATAAGAACATAAAAGGGAACATAAAAATCAAAGTCATGTTTGCACATTCGATTAAAGGCTGTCGTCCCTTGGGACGGGCGCGTGGGGTGCTAATACCTTCCCCGTGCGTAAATACAACTCCCGAACCTTTCACTAAAAAGTTCGTAGATCGCGTCTTTTCCGGTTTTTCCGACGTTTTCCTCAAATAAACGTTGGTGGCGACTCCGCGCGTATTCCTTTCGTGGAACACGCATCCCGCGAGTCACGCGTCGCCCTCCTGCCGAAGGGTAGGTTGCGACAGTTGGCGACTCCACTGGGGACCTTTTTTTAGAGAGTTAGGCCATTTAATCTTGTGCAATGTTTTATCATGACTTTCTCCTTTGTTGGTTTCCCTTTATTTGTTTTATGTTCTTGTGTATATAAACTATTTGTTGCTTTTAGTGTGTTTTAAAATGTATGCATGAAGTAAAATATTTATTCATTTTATGCACACAAACACCAACACTATTTGCACACACTGTGAGTGAAAAAAGGGCCCTATACCCGGGTTCGTGAGAACATAAGGAGTGGAGGTGAATCTGTGATCATGCTAGGTCTCCGACTTGCTTGATTACAGTGAACCCTCATCTAGAGCTTTTCTCTTTGAAAACTTATTGTTGCTAGTAGTCCCTACTGCTACAATATGTTCTTCAAAGAGGATAATACCTCTAGAAACCATCAAAAGAGATATGACTACCTTGGGGGTTATCACTAAATGCCTAGTTAGTTCTTTCCCTTATAGGTCCCTTAAATAGGGGCACGAGCAAACACGCTGCGTGCCATTTTTCACACTGCCATGCATAAGTATCATATACCCTGTTGCTTATGTTCAGTGAATATTGTCATACTGTGTACATTCCCGCATTGTGTCTTTTGCATAGGCATCGCATATGGGTTCTGTCTTGATCCCTTGTGTAAACAAACCAACGGAGGGTCCGTGTCGCCTTCTTAAAAACGTACGTTGGGGCACTTTGCTACCCCTAGACGTTGTGTCTAAGAAGGGGACGAATTCCCCGGACCCCCGCATTCCTAGATTGCATCTGTGTCATATGCATTCCATCATGCATTCATCCATCCCACCCATAAGATATCGGAGTTTTGATTTGCACCAGCTTTTGTCTCACTTTAGTAAGCATGGGAACAAATCAAACCGGCAAGAGGTTCTACCAAGTCAAGGTCAAAAGCCTAGATACCACCAGCATCAAGGAATTAGGGCGGTTGATGGAACCCCTCCAAATGCAAGCCTTCCGCAAGACTTACGGAAAGATCTTAGAGTTGACCATAGCAGAGGTGTCCATAGAAGCCGTTGCATCACTTACCCAATACTACGACCAGCCTTTGAGATGCTTCACATTCGGAGACTTCCAATTAGTACCAACCATTGAAGAATTTGAAGAAATTCTAGGATGTCCTCTCGGGGGAAGAAAACCATATCTTTCCTCCGGGTGTCTCCCCTCTTTGAGCAGAATTGCAACTGTGGTCAAGGATTCAGCCAGAGGTTTGTACCGCATAAAACAGACTCGGAACGGCATAGCGGGCCTGCCACAGAAGTACCTAGAAGACAAGGCGAGGGGTATGGCCAATCAAGGAGACTGGGTCCCGTTTATGGATGTGTTAGCTTTGCTAATTTTTGGGGTCGTCCTCTTTCCAAACGTGGATGGTTTGATAGACCTAGCAGCAATCGACGCTTTCCTTGCCTACCACCATAGCAAGGAAAGTCCGGTGGTAGCTGTCTTGGCAGATCTATTTGACACATTTGACCGAAGGTGCGAAAAGAGTAGCGCACGGATCATCTGTTGCTTACCCGCCCTCTGTGTTTGGTTGGTTTCACACTTGTTCCAACAAGACACAAGACATCCATGTCCGCTCCTAAGCCATCGCTCATGTACTGAAAAGAGGAGAATAGATTGGGACCAGCTCTTGGCCGGGATAGGAGGTAGAACAATCAGTTGGTTCCCCCGATGGAAGGAAGGAAAAGAAGGAGTCCTTTTCTCATGTGGAAGATACCCAAACATTCCGCTGGTAGGAACGAGGGGTTGTATTAACTACAATCCCGCGCTCGCTATAAGACAACTAGGGTACCCCATGAGGGGAGCACCGACGGAAGAAAGCATGTCTCTTTTCCTTGTGAGGGATTTCGGCGCACGAAATTCCAAGACTATACAAAGAATCCATAAGGCGTGGGAAACCCCGTTAAGGAAAGATCAAGAGCTTAGAGGCATTCGTAATGGCATCATTGGTGGGTACCACGAATGGCTAAAAGTTCATATACGAGGTTTAGATTGGCTCGCCAAGTTAAAAGTCGTCAGCGAAGAGAATTTTGAAGCACCGGAAGAAGACAAAGAAGTCCAAGCTCTCAAAAGCGAGTTAGGAAAGGCAAAACTTGCCAAGGAGAAGTTCAAGTTGGCCGCTACACACGTTCGGAAGGAGTGTGCCGGGTTACGGGAAGAGAATGCAATTACCGCAAGAGCCCTTGAACAAGAGACCAAGAGGGCTCGCAAGGAAGAGTATGGCCGGAACAAATTTCGCGGAGCTCTATGGGGTAGCAATAGTGAACTCAAGTTGCGAAAGGAAGAAAGGGACCACTCGCGAGCACATAGCATGGTTTTGAAAGAGGAGTTAGTTGCCTCTTCGAGGTCCAAAAGAAGCTTGTCTCAGCGTTTATGCGAGACGGAGACCAACATGCTAGCTATCATTGCCAAGTACCAAGAAGAGTTAGGTCTAGCCGCGGCCCACGAGCATAGGATTGCGGACGAATATACCCAAGTATACGCGAAAGGGCTAGAGGAAGGGTGATCGACTCTTTACACCAAGAGGCAACCATGTGGATGGATCGGTTTGCTCTTACCTTGAACGGGAGTCAAGAACTTCCCCGATTGTTAGCCAAGGCCAAGGCAATGGCAGACACCTACTCCGCCCCCGAAGAGATTCATGGGCTTCTCGGCTATTGTCAGCATATGATAAACTTAATGGCCCACATAATTAGAAATCGTTAGGAAACTTGTATGGTCTCTCAGACCTTGACTAGATACGACTTCCTTTTTGAAATAAAATGAGTTGATCCCATGTTTTACTCCAAAAAAAAAAAACTTGTGCAAATCAAATCACTCCCGCATTTTTTTTCTCTAGCATGCATTGTATGTTGGTCTCGTCCTTTGTCACGGGAAGCCGGAAGGTCCATATCACCTTCTTAATTGTACACATGGGGCACTGCGCCCCCAAATGCGCAAGTAAGAAGAGATAATTTTCCGGGCTCTCGTGTCCGTAAAATGCATTCATATCATGCATCGCATAAGCATCTCTTCATAACATCATAATGGACATATCCTGCATTTGTCCGTTATCATATTCCGGCCTCACATTTTGCATGAGTCATGGCATCATCATGCATATGCGTTCAACAAACTTTTTGATCTGCAAAATTGCATACCATTTGTTTTCATGTTTGCTCATCCTTGCGTTTTCCTCTACAAAACAAAAACAAAAAGGGGGAAGCGTGAAACTTCACACTACATTCTTAGTTCCATGTGTTAGGCACCACGAGCCAACCATGTTGGGATCATAAACCCGTTTCACTTAAAGACAAAATAATTGAACATGGTACCTAATGCATGGTTAACTAGGAAAGGGTGTTTCTTCGGGCATCTCAATTTCATAATTACATTTTCCGTGCATAAGCTTAAAGTATGCCCGAGTCATTCATCCCTATGAGATGTTGTTGAAGTATTGGCGATCAGAATTGCCATTCCTTGGATTATAGGGTTGAACCAAGCTCATGCTTTTACAAAAAGGTTCATCAAGTCAAGTTGAAATATGGAAGTAACCGTCTTGCAAAATTGGGGCAAAAGATGAGTCGAGTCACATCACTGCTTCGTCTACTGCCAAACATATTTAGGATTATTGATGTCCTTGTTACTTCCAGTTTCACCTTGACAAAGATGTCATGGACCATGTTGAAAATCTAAATTGATTCAACCCCATATCCTGTGTAAAAATTCGCAATACTTCAACTGTACACCATTCGCATACATCCATGCTTTTCATTGCTTGCATTGCTCATTGCATTCTTTCCTTGAAAAATAAAATAAAATAAAAAATGAACTTAATCATTGTTATCAAAAAGAAAAGGACACGCTTTACGGCACCCTTACCGAACTCGTGCTAGAGCTAGAGTAATGGGTGAAGCAGAGGAGGTGCAAGAGAAGATGAAGGCCGACATGGAGGCCATGAAAGAGCAAATGGCCACAATGATGGAGGCCATGATGAGCATGAAGAAGATAATGGAAGCCAATGCGGTTATAGTTGCCGCTACTAGCACTGTCGCTAAGGTGAACCCGATGCTCCCATCTAGCCTCAAGCAAATGAATCATCCAACCTCAAATATGGTAGGCAAAGATTTGGGAAGTACGGATGACCCCATGATGTGCAAATTCAAAACAAGCACGCCTTCCCGCCATATGGTTTGCCTCCCAAACTATACACCACCCAATGTGGTGTACATTCCCAATGAGGATGTCAATAACTCCACTCCCATACTCATTAAGAGCCAACAATCTCAATCTGATCATGCACATGTCTCTCGACCCATGGAGGAGACACATGAAATTCCCCACCACGATCTAGCCAACTTCGAGCCTTGCCTCGGATATGCTGCTGAAGGGCAAGCAGTTGGTGGTATACCCCTGCAAAAATCTTTGGAGGGCCCTCAGTATCACCCACAACTGCACCTCTTGCATTCCACAGCGGTTAAAAACCCTCATGACTATGGCAGGAATGGGAAAGTTGGATTATCTAGAGGAAAGGCTCAGGGCCATTGAAGGAGGTGAAGATTATGCCTTTGCTAACCTAGAAGAGTTGTTCCTAATACCCAAACATGGTCATTCCCAAGTTCAAGGTGCCGGACTTTGGCAAGTACAAGGGGACTACTCGCTCCAAGAACCATCTAAAGATGTACTGTCAGAAGATGGGGGAATATGCAAAAGATGAGGAATTGCTGATACATTCCTTCCAAGAAAGTCTTACTGGGGTAGCTGTTACCTGGTACACTAACTTGGAACCTTCCCGAGTCCATTCCTGGAAGGACCTAATGGTGGCCTTCATTAAGCAGTGTCAGTACAATTCTGATATGGCTCCGGATAGGATGCAACTACAAAAAGTGTGCAAAAAGGGGGCACGAATCTTTCAAAGAATACGCCCAAAGATGGAGAGACTTGGCAACTCAAGTAGCACCCCCAAAAACAGAGAAAGAGATTATCACAATAATAGTAGACACGTGACCGGTGTTCTACTATGAAAAATGGTGGGTTACACACCTTCAAGTTTTACAGATTTGGTCTTCGCCAGTGAAAGGATCAATGTGGGTCCGAAAAGAGGCAAAATTGATCATCCTACTAGGACGACTGAGAAAACTGGGGCAAATAAAGAGGGTGAGGATGAGGGAGAAACCCATGCTGTGACTGCCATTCCTGTACGGCCAAATTTCCCACCAACCCAACAATATCTTTACTCAGCCAATAACAAACTTTCTCCTTACCCACCACCCAGTTATCCACAAAGGCCATCCCTAAATCTACCACAAAGTCTGTCTACCGCACTTCCAATGACGAACACCACCTTTAGCACAAACTAAAAACACCAACCAAGAAGTGAATTTTGCAGCGAGAAAGCCTGTAGAATTCACCCCAATTCCAGTGTCCTATGCTGACTTGCTCCCATATCTAGTTGATAATTCAATGGTAGCCATAACCCTAGCCAAGGTTCATCAACCTCCATTTCTCCGAGAATACGACTCGAACGCAACGTGTGCTTGTCATGGAGGAGCCCTACGGCATTCCATTGAGCATTGTATGACCCCGAAGCATAAAGTGTGAAGTCTAATTGATACGGGCTGGCTGAAATTTGAGGAGAATTGCGTGTAAATCCCGACATTGACAAGAGATGCCACACATGGGGCAATTTTGAAAGCTGTTGTTAGGTGTCCCTAATGACTCATCAGGGTTTCCAAGTTTATGCCATTATTGTAAACCACAGCTACAATGTTAAATGAAATGGATAAAGTTGATATCTTTGTCCCTCATCCTCTCACAAACGCATGTTTGCTTATTCAACTTTCTCCGGAATGTGGGTGTAAGCCATTGGTCTGTTTGCTCAAGCAACCTGCGCTCCTAAGTGTTGACTTCCAAGACCGTTCAATCAGAGATTACTCATCTTGCACGTTGGTGGGGGTGCTGTGAAATAACGAGCAAAGTTCAAAACAAATAAGTTTCAAAATAAAAAATAAGTTTCAAAAAAAAAAAAAAAAAAACATTTGATTGACTGTGCTTTCAAGACGTTCATGGGACCTCATTTTATCATCCTGGAAAGTTTGTCTTTTTAGAGAGAAGTGAGTTATCAAGAATAGGATGTTGGACAAATGGCCTCAGTTACCTTGAGAAGAAGAGGGGATTGAATTAAGATACGAATATTATTCCCCAATTAAACTTTCACTCTCTCTTTTCGAATGCACATAGGGACAACCCTTCCCTTGTGTTCAAGAATCCTCTACAACAAGAGACCCACGGTCTCTTAATCCCTTTTCAGAAATAAGAAGAAGAGAATAATAGGTCTCTCGTAAAAGAGGTAGATTGTAAAATGAAGATCAATCAAAAATTCCTTATTGAATAAACAAGTGGTTGACCAAGGAATCTTTTTGAGAGGATAAGACATTTCAGTTCAGAAAAACTCTCGATCTTTCGAGAGGATAAAACTGTTTGGGCAATGAAAACTCTCTTTAAAACATTTGAATGGCCGTTCATAAAACATTTGAATAGATATGTCTCTTGGAAATTATTTTCTGAAAATCCCCTCTAGTAATCAATTACAAGACTTATGTAATCGATTACAGGTTTTAAAAATTTGTATTAAAACATTTTCAACTACTGGTAATCAATTACCAGAGAGCAAATCTCAATTTGAAATGATAGAATTCTTTGGTCAAACCTCTTGTTTATTGCAATTTGGAAACTTCTTCCTAAAGATTCTAAGAGATCAAACTTGATCATATATCTTGACTTTCTTGGATTCTTGTCTTGAATAAAACTTAGAAGTACTTGATCCTTTAGCATCATCAAGACATCAAAACATCTTGCTTAAATCCATCAGCTGAAAAATCCTTCAACTATTTCTCGTCCTTGGAAAATTCTTTTTGCAAGAATCAACTGCTTCTTTCATTCTTCCTCACTACGAGGTCGTGAAGACAAGACAACACTTGGTACCTCAAAGCCTTACACTGGGGCAATGAGGGGCATCGTGCATGAGCCTCAAGTGAACATAGGGGCAGATCAAAAGTTCTCACCTGTCGATGTTTTTAAACAAAAAAAAAAAAAAAAAAAAAAAAAAAAGGGGGGACGAACCCTAGGATTTCAATGGTTTGATCGAACATCAAACGACTCCATTGCCGTCACTCCAAAATGGTCAAGTGACTAAATCAAACAGAACACACACTCTGAGGGAGTTCCCGGAGAGATTTGCAAAAAAGATAGGATGAGGTTGCATGAGTTATCACCTCTTTCAAAAGGACAGTCAATCTGTGTTTTCCAAAAAAAATTAAATCAAAATCAAAATCACAAAATAGGGAAAGAATGTCATGAGCATTGTACAACTTTCCATTACATTGCATTGTTTCATATGAAGTCTGCATTTACCAAAATTCCACGAAAAAGGTTGCATGCATCTGCATCCCCAAAAATTGTTAACTGCATAGATTTCCTACATCTAATGTCCAAAACTTGTGGATTTGGGATGACCGGCCCTCTCGATGAGTCGATCTCTTGCTTTCTCATAAGGGTGGACCCTTGGGTACTTGTACCTATCACCTTGAGAGGACTACACGTCCTCGCCATCAGAGGGCTGCACGCCCTCACCTTCAGAGGACTACACGTCCTCGCCTTGAGAGGGCTATACGCCCTCACCTTGGGTACTAGTTACCCTCACCAGTGAGAGGACTACACGTCCTCGCCATCAGAGGGCTGCACGCCCTCACCTTGAGAGGACTACACGTCCTCACCATCAGAGGGCTACACGCCCTCACCTCTAGAGGACTACACGTCCTCGCCTTGAGAGGACTACACGTCCTCACCATGAGAGGACTACACGTCCTCGCCTTGAGAGGGCTACACGCCCTCACCTCCAGAGGACTACACGTCCTCGCCTTGAGAGGGCTACACGCCCTCACCTTGGGTACTAGTTACCCTCACCATCAGAGGGCTACACGCCCTCACCTCTAGAGGACTACACGTCCTCGCCTTGAGAGGACTACACGTCCTCAGCATCAGAGGGCTGCACGCCCTCACCTTTAGAGGACTACATGTCCTCGCCTTGAGAGGGCTACACGCCCTCACCTTGGGTACTAGTTACCCTCACCGTTGAGAGGACTACACGTCCTCGCCTTGAGAGGACTACACGTCCTCACCATCAGAGGGCTGCACGCCCTCACCATCAGAGGACTACATGTCCTCGCCTTGAGAGGGCTACACGTCCTCACCTTGGGTACTAATTACCCTCACCATCAGAGGACTACATGTCCTCGCCTTGAGAGGGCTACACGTCCTCACCATCAGAGGGCTGCACGCCCTCACCTTTAGAGGACTACATGTCCTCGCCTTGAGAGGGCTACACGCCCTCACCTTGGGTACTAGTTACCCTCACCGTTGAGAGGACTACACGTCCTCGCCTTGAGAGGACTACACGTCCTCACCATCAGAGGGCTGCACGCCCTCACCTTTAGAGGACTACATGTCCTCACCTTGAGAGGGCTACACGCCCTCACCTTGGGTACTAGTTACCCTCGCTGTTTAGAGGACTACACGTCCTCGCCTTGAGAGGACTACACGTCCTCACCATCAGAGGGTTGCACGCCCTCACCGTCAGAGGGCTACACGCCCTCACCTTGAAAGGACTACACGTCCTCGCCAGCAGAGGGTGCATGCCCTCATCTCCAGAGGACTGCACCTCCTCGCCTTGAGAGGGCTGCACGCCCTCACCTTTTGAGGGCTACGTGTCCTCATTTTCAGTGTGCTCGACATCCACACCTTAAAAGAATTTAAGGTCCTCTGCCCTTAAATGCTTAACCGAGACTTGCACTTCCGGTTAAGGGGCCAGTAATTTCCTTTTAACGGTTCCTGGGCCACCCCCTGATATTGGAGGAGGGCCAACTGTGCGAGCACAACCAGAGAGGGAGGCTATCACACAGCTACTATGCATACCGGGGCAAGATTTCACCCGTGCCTGCAAAGAGACGAGTGCGGATCATGCGCACTAACATGACCACTCTTACACAGATATAGATGACATTGCTACTTAGCAACATTCTGCCCAGCGACCGCAATGCCAATCTCCCCCTGCAAAAGTATCAGTTGGTCTGTGTCGTCCCAACATGGGTAAGTATGCATATAGTTCAACTGATTTCTGATACCATCTATTGTTTGCAGGGATCGCACCCAAGAGACACCCAGTGGACCCGGAAAAGTCCAACAGGGCCCTGGGGTTTCCAGCTTTGGTTACGGGCCTCTATCAGTCCTACAGGGTGCTCGTACCCCCCCGACAAGGTCACATCATCATAGGTAAGTATGCACATCGCTCAACTGATTTCTGATTTCATCTATTGTTTGCAGGGATCGCACCTGCAAGACACCCAGTGGACCCGAAGAAGTCCAACAGGGTCTTGGAGTTGTCAAGCTCTAATTACGGGTCTCTGTCAGTTCTACAGAGTACCTGTAACCTCCAGCAAGGGCATCAGGCCCCCTACTGATCGAGCTTTCATCAAGAAGTACTGCGTCCCTAGGCAGGCGCAGGGCGAAACACCACAGCAGCATTGGGATGGCCGGTAGCGGGCAATAGACACACCGCCATCACCACTAAAGTTCACCTCAGCTCATCCATAAAAAGGTTAGAGTGTTGCCTACGACACATGGCCGACCAATAGGCAACCAAGTCCAAAGCCAAAGGTAAGCAAAGTACTAGGTCAGTGGCTGACAAGTCGTAAGGCGTCCAGCTAAAGACGTTAAAGAAGCGCTACTAGAGGCAACCTAGTACCTTTTGAATCTATGCTTGTTATTTGATCACTTTTTATAGTAGGACGCACCTAGTTGCTCATGATCCTGGGGATTTAAATAAAACAAGCGCAAGCTCGGAAGGTAGTCATACCTCACAAAATATATATATGTATGTTTAGGTAGTGAAAATACCTTAGATATGCATGTATGTAAACAAAAAAATACTTCACAAAATATATATATGTATGTTTAGGTAGAGAGATACCTTAGATGTGCGTGTATGTAAACAAAAAATTACTTCACAAAATATATATTTGTATGTTTAGGTAGAGAGATACCTTAGATGTGCGTGTATGTAGCAAAAAATACCTCACAAAACATATATATGTATGTTTAGGTGGCAAGATACCTTGGATATGCATGTATATAGCAAAAATACCTCACAAAAATATGCACATGTTTAGGTAGCAAAATACCTCATGAAAAAAAGAAGAAGAAGAAAAAAAAACAAACAAGAAAAAGAAATAAACAAATGATAATGATAAAAAAAAGAAGGAGAAAAAAAAAAGGTTATCTAGCTAAAAAACCAACATGCTTTTGAAAGAGATCACTTCCAACTTTTCTTTGAAAAAATTCGCTGATCATAGCTAGTTTTTTTTAAAAAAAAAAAAAAAATGTGTATACACCTGAAGGGTGAATGCTGTGAAGATTTTCCCGGACGCCCGAAATGGACTCGAATGAATGCACAAATTGATAAAAGAACATATTTTGGAAACATTGGGTTGATTTAAAATAGAGGAAATAAATCCTGAGCCCTAGCATCACATGACCATAAAAATTTGACACTTGAGTGTCCGCATAGGTGCATGCATGACCAGTTTTGCATAAAATTTCCAAATCATCATTTTTGCATTTGTGTCATGGAAATAATGTGGGGCATCCCTTTTTATCCTTGAACCAAACCAAACCCTGACATGTATCATGTCTAGCCATTCTACAAGCCTTGAGCCAAAATCCTGACTCACCATAAACCTTACCCTCGGAAGCAAAAAAAAAAAAAAAAAAAAAAAAAAGAAGGAAAGGGAATTTCCAATCAAAGAGAAAGCAAAAAAGGAAGGAAAGGAAATTCCCAATCAAAGAGAAAGCAAAAAAGGAAGGAAAGGAAATTCCCAATCAAAGAGTGGGAGAAAGAGAAAAAAGAAAAGAAAGGAAATTCCCAATCAAAGAGTGGGGGAAAGCAAAAAGAAAAGAAAGAAAATTCCCAACCAAAGAATGGGAGAAAGTAAAAAAGGAAGGAAAGAAAGTTCTTGATCAAATAAACTAGAAGAAATGTGCTGAGAGGTCTTTGGACCGGACAATATCTGAACAATACAGAATTGTCACCAAATGAACAAAAAAAGAAGGAAAGGAAACCACGACCTAAAATGGTCTTCTCCCTTTGATTACCAACCAAAATCCCGTGCGCTAGCGACCTTTTTTTCGCCCCGCACTAAACAAAAAAAACAGAAAAAGAAAAAGCCAGGAAAATCAAAAGCCAAAAACACACAAAAGCCGAAAAAAAAAAAAAAAAAAAAAAAAAAACACCAAAAGAACCCATTCCCAAGGGAAGCCCTATTGATCCATGATCACGCATGTAATTTTTGATTTGATAGGAAATAATTTGCAAAGTCAAGTCATGACATATCTATGGTCCGGAATTAGGATGAAACACTTACCTGTGCGAGATTGATACACTTTGAGTGATTTTCTTCTATTTTGTCGAACCCAGTGTTTCCTCTAAATGTTCATTTAGAAACGAAATGCTAACATCCAAAATCTCATTTATGGTTATGGGGGATTTCATCAGCAGACTCTCCTTCCCCGGTAAACGCATTGTTTTCCACTCAAAAAAAGCGTATGCTGCTCTAATCAGTTGGAATATTTATCTCTTTACTAAAGCATGTTTGCATTTTAGCGAAGAAAACACCGAGACTTTTTCAAGTCTCACAAGTTTCCAGAACTACGTAGGTCTGAGTTCCTCATTGGAGGATACGTAGGAGCAAGAGCCTCGCTTTTGTCGACCACACCGCCTTTTGTTGCCATAACTCAAGAGCTGGTAGCCCGCGGAGACACCTTACGGTTATCCGCACCTCGTCATTCAGTGACCCCAAGTGTGATTGACGAGCAGAGACCAATATGGTCATCTGCGCCCTTTCCGGAGATGTCATCATTTTCCGATGGAGACTTTTCAAGTCTCACAAGTTATCCAGAACTACGTAGGTCTGAGTTCCTCATTGGAGGATACGTAGGAGCGAGAGCTTTGCTTTTGTCGGCCGCCCCATAATCTTTGTCATACTGACCCTGAGGTCATGTGACGCGCACCCTTTTGTCATCCAGAGGCGGCGGGCCCGATGACAAGCAGAGACCAAGTTTGGTCATTCTGCACCCATGATACGCGGAGATACCTTATGGTTATCCGCACCCCTTTGCCATTCAGACACAGTCGTGTCCGATGGCACGCAGAGACCAAGTTTGGTCATTCTGCACCCATGATACGCGGAGATACCTTATGGTTATCCGCACCCCTTTGCCATTCAGACACAGTCGTGTCCGATAGCAAGCAGAGACCAAGTTTGGTCATTCTGCACACATGATACGCGGAGATACCTTATGGTTATTCGCACCCCTTTTGTCATCCAGAGGCGGCGGGCCCGATGACAAGCAGAGACCAAGTTTGGTCATTCTGCACACATGATACGCGGAGATACCTTATGGTTATTCGCACCCCTTTTGTCATCCAGAGGCGGCGGGCCCGATGACAAGCAGAGACCAAGTTTGGTCATTCTGCACACATGATATGCGGAGATACCTTACGGTTATCCGCACCCCTTTGCCATTCAGACACAGTCGTGTCCGATGGCACGCAGAGACCAAGTTTGGTCATTCTGCACACATGATACGCGGAGATA
The DNA here is from genome assembly GCF_004193775.1 of Glycine soja. Taxonomy (NCBI): domain Eukaryota; kingdom Viridiplantae; phylum Streptophyta; class Magnoliopsida; order Fabales; family Fabaceae; genus Glycine; species Glycine soja. The sequence continues at coordinate 22,713,355 of NC_041003.1, read as the reverse complement.
CCTTATGGTTATTCGCACCCCTTTTGTCATCCAGAGGCGGCGGGCCCGATGACAAGCAGAGACCAAGTTTGGTCATTCTGCACACATGATACGCGGAGATACCTTACGGTTATCCGCACCCCTTTGCCATTCAGACACAGTCGTGTCCGATGGCACGCAGAGACCAAGTTTGGTCATTCTGCACACATGATACGCGGAGATACCTTATGGTTATTCTCACCCCTTTTGTCATCCAGAGGCGGCGGGCCCGATGACAAGCAGAGACCAAGTTTGGTCATTCTGCACACATGATACGCGGAGATACCTTACGGTTATCCGCACCCCTTTGCCATTCAGACACGGTCGTGTCCGATGGCACGCAGAGACCAAGTTTGGTCATTCTGCACCCATGATACGCGGAGATACCTTATGGTTATTCGCACCCATTCTTTTGCTATCTGTAAGACAGAACGCTTGATAGCATGCAGGGGCTGACACAGTCTTCTGCACCTTTTGTTCCTCCGGGAACAACAAAGTCATTTACATGCGGAAATTTCATGGTCGCCCGCGACTCTCGTCAACCGAGAGGAGCGAAATTAGTGTCATACACTGATTTTCGGGGACCTTTGCTTAATGACATGTGACCATTCTTTGGTCCTTGTGAGGTGCTTGGCACCCATCATTAGGCAATTTGTGAAATCCTAGGAACGACAAGTCACGGTCACCCGCGACTCTCGTCAACCGAGAGGAGCGAAATTAGTGTCATACACTGATTTTCGGGGACCTTTGCTTGATGACATGCGACCATTCTTTGGTCCTTGTGAGGTGCTTGGCACCCATCATTAGGCAATTTGTGAAATTCTGGGAACAACAAGTCATTTGCATGTGGAGATTTTATGGTCACCCGCGACTCTCGTCAAATCGAGAGGGACGAAATTAGTGTCTTATCTTTACTTTTCTTTTATCTCCAATAAAAGACAAGTAAAGAGGGGCAACTGTCATACCCTAATTTCGTCCGGGAACCTTTGCTCGATGACGTGCGACCATTCTTTGGTCCTCGTGAGGTGCTTGGCACCCATCATTAGGCAATTTGTGAAATTTCGGGACATGCCGGAAAACCAAAAAAATATTGATGCACAATCCGTAAGTTTCCGTGACACACCGGAAATCAAAAGGAAGCATCGTTGCATAATTAAGTGAGGTTCCGTAACATTCCGTAAGTCAAAAAGGGGATGATTATGTAATCCGCAAGGTTCCGTAACATTACGGAAAGAAAACAAGTATCGTTACGAAATTCGTAAGTTTCCGTAACTTTACGAAAAAAGAATCACCAAAAAACAGCAGAGGGGGTGTACTTAGTAAAAATGGGGGTGCAAATAGCACCCAGGCCCATTTGGGCCCTCCAGAAGATTCCTCCAGAAGGCGGTTGCTTCTGGAGGAAGCAACCCTGCTCGCCTGGGCGAGCTGGGCGGCAACCACCTCCCCTATTTTGCTATAAATAGGGGAGGAATGCAAGAAGAAAAAGGTCCAGCCCCTTAGGCACTTCTCTCTCTTTCGAATTTGCTTGGAAAAATTGTTTCCGTGAAGAAAATCTAAGCCGAGGCGCTTCCGAAACGTTTCCGTAACGTTTTCCGTGAGGAATCTCGCAAAGGTTTCGATCGTTCTTCGACCGTTCTTCATTCGTTCTTCATCGTTCTTCGATCTTCAACGGGTAAGTACCTCGAACCAAGCTTTTCGATTCATTCTATGCACCCGTAGTGGTCCACATTGTGTTTCGTGCATTTTTATTCTCGTTTTGTTTACTTTTCATACCCCCTGTTGACGTGCTTAAGCCATTTTACTTAAGTCGTTTCTCGCTTAACTTAAAAATAAAATAAATTTCCACCGAACGTTTGAATTATATTATCCATTAACTTCGGTTAAAATCAATTCCGACCGTTCGGTCATGCCATAACCACGTTGGAAATCAAAAAGAGGTAAAAAATAATATAATAATAAAAAAAAAAATATCTTTTTAGTGAAATAAAGCGGAAAATCAATCGGACGTTTTCTCTTTGGGATTTCTCATTCTTAATCGAATTGATTAATAACTAAAGTGAAACTAAAGGCTAAAATCAATTCGCCTAGTCAAGCTCGTCCATAAAAAATAGGCTTTTTGAAGTTTGTCATTTCATTTTCTCACTAAGTAAAATGGATCATTTTTAAGGTCCAACGCCTTAAAATGATCACCTCTTAAAATAAAAAAGAATCACTTGATAGGAAAGAACTACGTAGGTCTGAGTTCCTCATTGAGGATACGTAGGAGCAAAAGCCCCGCTTTTGTCGACCACCCCAAGAGATCGTTAATGGTCCAATGCCTTAACGTTTCTCTCCTTTCAAAAATAAGAGATCGTTAATGGTCCAATGCCTTAACGTTTCTCTCCTTTCAAAAACAAGAGATCGTTAATGGTCCAACGCCTTAACGTTTCTCATCTTTAAAAATCAAAAGACCGTTTAATGGTCCAACACCTTAAATGACCTTTTGTTCAATAAAAACATATTTTGCAAAAAAGACAAAAACAATTTAACCAAACACTTTGTTCCAAAAAGAACTACGTAGGTCTGATTTCCTCATCGCAATTGAGGAATACGTAGGAGCAAAGGGAAACACCCTTGTCGACCACAAAAAGAAAAAATATAAAAAGGGTATAAAGGATATAAGAACATAAAAGGGAACATAAAAATCAAAGTCATGTTTGCACATTCGATTAAAGGCTGCCGTCCCTTGGGACGGGCGCGTGGGGTGCTAATACCTTCCCCGTGCGTAAATACAACTCCCGAACCTTTCACTAAAAAGTTCGTAGATCGCGTCTTTTCCGGTTTTTCCGACGTTTTCCTCAAATAAACGTTGGTGGCGACTCCGCGCGTATTCCTTTCGTGGAACACGCATCCCGCGAGTCACGCGTCGCCCTCCCGCCGAAGGGTAGGTTGCGACAATTGGCACTTGTGGAGGAAACGTAATCGAACTTCCCTCTTTTCAACCCTACTTCGATTCTTTCCTCGGCAAATACCAAGTCCGCGAAGCTGGAAGGCATGTAGGCTACTAACTTTTCATTGTAAAACACTGGCAAGGTGTCTACCATCATGGTAAGCATCTCCCTTTCGACCATGGGAGGGGCCACTTGTGCTGCCAGGTCTCTCCACCGCTGTGCGTATTCTTTAAAGGTCTCACCTTCCTTCTTAATCATATTTTGTAGCTGAGTGTGATTGGGAGCCATATCGGAATTATACTGATATTGCCTTAGGAAAGCAGTAATAAGGTCCTTCCAAGTATGGATGGGGGAAGCTTCCTGATTAGTGTACCAAACAACCACGGCTCCAGCCAAGCTATCTTGGAAAAAGTGTATCAACAACTTTTCATCCCTAGAGTGCACCCCCTTCTTGCGACAATACATCTTGAGATGGTTCTTAGGACAAGTAGTCCCATTATACTTGTCGAAATCAGGCACTTTGAATTTTGGGGGGATGACGACATTCGGTACCAAGCAAAGATCTGTCATGTCCGTGAACGAATAGTCACCAAAGCCTTCAACAACTCTCAATCTCTCCTCGAGGAGATCGAGTTTCCTTCTTTCTTCGGCCGCCGGGGGTGGTCCTTCTGTGGACAAAAATATTGGTTGTGCTGTGAGGTTGGGCTGAGGCAATGTGTTGGGGGCCGGCCCCTCGATGGGGATCGGGGGGTAGAAGTCGACATCCCCTTGGGCATACTCTCAATGATCTTCTTGGACCTCGTCGGGCTGTCAAGGAGGCTCCCCCTCAAGGATGGGGGAAGAGGCATGACCCACATCATCATGCATGACTAGCGGCGTGTAATTAGGCGATAATCCATAAGGGTAAGCCACCCGGTTGTATCCCAAATGGGGGTTGCTGTTGTGCCCCAGTGTGCTCCTTTCTCGTCCTACCGCGTTTGGGGGAGGATGGTTCGCGATAGCTAGGAGAGTTGGGTCTGCTTCGACAGCTGAACTAACAGCAGCAGTGGTGGCCACGTTTTTCTCCATAAGTTGTCTCATTCCTAACATGGCCTCCATCATGGAAGCCATTTGTTCTTTCAAAGCCGACATGTCGGATTTCATCTGTTCCTGTGTCTCCTCTTGATCACCCATCGTTCTAGATTTGGATCTGGTGCGATAGGGATGCCTTGGGGCGCGTTTAGTTATGGTGTTTTTCCTAAAAAACCAAACGTGAGGAGTAGGTAAAGAATAATGAATGCATGCTAGAGATAAAATGCAGGAGTGATTTGATTCGCACTGACTTTTGGAGTAACAACATGGGATAAACTCATTTTATTCAAAAAGTTATAACTAGTTAAGATCTTAACGACAATACAAGCTTCCTAGCGGTTTCTAATTATATGGGCCATTAGATCTATCATATGCTGACAATAGTCGAGAAGTCCATGGATCTCCTCGGGGGCGGAGTAGGTGTCTGCCATTGCTTTGGCCTTGGCTAGCAAACGGGGAAGTTCTTGACTCTCGTTCAAGGTAAGAGCAAATTGGTCCATCCTCTAGCCTCCTTTTCCGCGTACACCTGGGCATACTCGTCTGCCACTCTATGCTCGTGGGCCGTGGCTAGATTTAGTTCTTCTTGGTACTTGCTGATGATAGCTAACATGTTGGTCTCTATCTCGCATAACCACTGAGACAGGTTTCTTTTGGACCTTGAGCAAACCTTCAACTCATCTTTTAAGATCAAACTGTCTACTCGGGATTGGTCCCTTTCCTCTCTCCGGAGCTTAAGCTCGCTGTTGCTGCCCCACAGAGCCCCTCGAAACTTGTTCCGGCCGTGCTCTTCCCTACGAGCCCTCTTGATCTCTTGTTCCAAGGCCTTGGTGGTAGCTATATTTATATCTCTTAGTTCGGCATTCTCCTTTCGGATCTTCAGAGCTACTGATTTGAACCTTTCTTTGACTATTTGGGCTTGCTCGAGTTCTGCTCTAAGGGCCTGCACCTCTTCGTCTTCCTCCGGTGCCTCAACTTCCTCCCTTTTTGCGGTTCTCAAACTCGGGAGCCAATCCAAACCTTGCACGTGGGCTCTCAACCACTTACTATAGCCACGGATGGGCCCATTCTTACTGCCCCTAAGTTCTTTGTCCTTCTTTCGCACCACCTCCCATGCCTTGCGGACCTTCTAAAGCGTCTCCATGTTGGTCTTATTGAAACCTCGTGAAATGACAGGCGCGATTTCTTCCTCTAGTGGTGCCCCTCTCATAGGGTAGCCAAGTTGTCTTATAGCAAGAACGGGATTGTAACTGATGCAACCCCTCGTCCCCATCGAGGGAACATTCGGAAATCCTTTACACGAAATAAGAACTCTGGTTCTTCCTTCTTTCCATCGAGGGAACCATTTGATAGACGCTCCTTCTTTGTTTGCTAAGAGTTGGTCCCAATTCGCGCCTCCTTTCTCTGTGCATGAGTGGTGACTTTCTAGCGGGCAAGCATGCCTCACCTCTTGGCGAAAAAGGTGTGAAACCAACCATACATAAAGAGCTGGAGTACAGCAAACAATCCTCGTACTGCTCTTCTCACATCTTCAGTCGAAGGTGTCATATAGGTCGGCTAATATAGCGATAACCGGGCTTTCCTTGTGGCTATGATAAGCGAGAAAAGCGTCGATTACTGCTTGGTCCACCAACCCTTCCACATTTGGAAAGAAGACTCCTCCGAAGATCAACATCACGACAATGTCTATGAACGGGGCCCATTCGCCTTTGCCTGCCAAGTTTCTTGCTTTTTCCTCCAAACACCTTCTCGGTATTCCAACCACCCCATTTTCGACTTGCTTTCTGCAGTCTAATTCCTGTGCCGAGATTTGGACTATCTTAGAAATTCTAGCTAATGAGGGATATAACCCTAAGAAGAGGTATGGTCTCCTTCCCCCTAGAGGACATCCTAGGATCTCTTCAAATTCTTCTACCATGGGTGATAGCTGGAAGTCCCCAAAGGTGAAGCACCTCAATGGCTGATCATAATACTGGGCGAAGGAAGCAATGGCCTCTGTGGAGACTTCTACCATGACTAGGTCCCAGATTTTACCGTAAGCTTTGCAAAAAGCTTGCCGCTGGAGCTGACCCATCAACTACCCTAGCTCTTTTAAACTGGTGATTCCTAGGCTCTTGAACTTGACTTGATAGAACCTCTTTTTAAGCGAAGGTGTTTGACTTGATCCCATGTTTTACTAACGTGAAACAAAATCGGCGTGAATCAAAACTCCGACATCTATCATGGGTGGAGTGGATGAATGCATGAAGAAATGTGTATGATACAAATGCAATTTATGAACACGGGAGCCCGGGAAGTTGTCTCTTTCTTAGATACAACGTCTTGGGGTGGCAAAGTGCCCGACGTATGTATTTAAGAAGGTGACACGGACCCTTCGTTTGTTTTCCAAAGAGAGGGGATCAAGACAGCACCCGTGCGTGATGCATATGCGAAAGGTGCAACACGGGAATGTACATAGTATGACAATATTCACAAAATATAAGCAAAAGGTTACATGACACTTATGCATGGCAGTGTGAAAAATGGCACGCAGCGTGTCCGCTCCGTGTCCCTATTCAAGGGACCTATATGGGAGGGAGCTAACAAGGCTTTTAGTGATAATTCCCAAGGTGGTCATATCTCTCTTGATGGTCTCTAGAGGTATCATTTCCTTCGAAGGACATATTGCAGCAGTAGGGACTACTAGGAACAATATGTTATCAAAGAGAAAAACTCTAGATGAGGGTTCACTTTAATCAAGCAAGTGGGAGACCTAGCATGATCACAGATTCACCTCCACTCCTTATGTTCCCACAAACCCGGGTATAGGGCCCTTTTTCAACTCACCGTGTGTGCAAATAGTGTTGGTGTTTGTGTGCATCAAATGAATAAATGTTTACCTCATGCATACATTTTAAAACGCACTAAAAGCATCAAAGAGTTATATATACACGAACATAAGAAAAATAAAGGGAAAACAACAAAGGAGAAAGTCATGATAAAACATTGCACTAGATTAAATGGCCTAACTCTCTAAAAACAGTCTCCAGTGGAGTCGCCAACTATCGCAACCTACCCTTCGGCGGGAGGGCGACGCGTGACTCGCGGGATGGGTCTTCCAAGAAAGGAATACGCGCGAAGTCGCCACCAACGTTTATTTGAGGAAAACGTCGGAAAAACCAGAAAAGACGTGGTCTACGAACTTTAAATGAAGGGTTCAGGAGTTGTATTTACGCACGGGGAAGGTATTAGCACCCCACACGTCCGTCACATGAGACAACAACCTTTAATCCAATGTGCAAATATGACTTCAATTTATATTATTTTCCCTTTTTTTGTTCTTATGTCTTTTTATGCCTTTTTATATTTTTATCTTTTTGTGGTCGACGAGGGTGTTTCCCTTGCTCCTACGTATTCCTCAATTGTGATAAGGAAATCAGACCTACGTAGTTCTTTTAGAACAAAGCGTTTGGTTAAGTTCTTTTTTATCTTTTTTGCAAAGTATGTTTTTATTGAATGAAAGGTCATTTAAGGCGTTGGACCATTACACAATCTTTCGATTCTTTTGAAAGGAGAGAAAACATCAAGGCATTGGACCATTAATGATCTCTTGTTATTATTTTTTTGCAAGAGGTAATAAAACTACGTGTTGATTTTAGGCCTTTTTTAGAAATCTATGTTTAAACAATAAAGGTGGAAAAGACCATTTTAAGGTGTTGGACCTTAAAAATGGCTTTTTAGGTGATGACAAAAGTTTGATTTATGAATTGATTTTAGCCTTAGTTTCACTTTGGTTATTAGTTAATTCGATTAAGAAAGGAAAATCCCAAAGAAAAACGTCCGATTGATTTTTTTGATTTATTTTACTAAAAGATATTTTTTTTATTATTATATTATTATTTTGCCTCTTTTTTTGGTTTTAAACGTGGTTATGGCATGATCGAACGGTCGGAATTCATTTTAATAGAAATTAAAGGATGTTACAATACGAATGATCGGTGGAAATTTATTTTATTTTTTATTAGGCGAGAAAATGACTTAAATAAATGACTAAAGCACGTCAAAAAGGGGGTACGGAAAGTAAGTGAAATGAAAATAAAAGTACACAAAACAAATGAGGACCACTAAGGGTACATAGAATGAATTGAAAAGTTCGATTTCGGGAACTTACCGGTTGAAGACCGAAGAACGATGAAAAATGAACGACGAACGACAAAGAACGGTTGAAAATCTTCGCGAAATCACCCACGAAAACGTCACGGAAGCGTTACGGAAGTGTCTCGGCTTGGATTTTCTTCACGTTTTTTACCCTTTTTGTCACCAATTTAATTACTGATTTACTCTAATTGTTAAATTTATTATTCAATTTTATCAATTGGACCCACTTGACTAATTTGGTGTTTTTCATTCAATTTCAGGATAATTATAAGTTATTGGGCTAGGTCAGATTGGACTTGAAGAGAGCAGACAATTTTATTAGATTTCATCTAATTTCATTTTTTATTGCATTCGGTTATTTTTATTTCGTTTTAGGCATAAATAATGTAATAGGCCCCAGTGACTTTGAGTGACCCTTATAAATAGCAACCTTGGGATTCGTGTAAATTCTATTCTATTATTCAGGAGAAAATACCCAAGTTGAGTGCATGGAGTTTTAGGGTTTTACGTTTTGAGCTTTGTATTACTGTTTACATGAATGCATTTTTCCATTTTCTGCTTCTAACTGCAATTTCGTTTATGTTCCTTCTTCGGCCTTTAGTTTCATTTTCGTTTTCGGCCTTTAGCTTCATTTACGTTTCTGCTTCCAATTTCATTTACGTTTTCTGCTTTTGTTGAACTTATGGAAGGCTAAATTTCTAGTGTTGTTTCCCTCTGAGGATGAAGCGTAACGCTCTTTGAGGTTTTGTTTTAATATTGCTCTCCTATCGGTTTTCCCTTCACCAATTAACCCACATGCGTTCTATTAATCTGTGCACGCTTTGTGTTCGATTAATTGCCTCTGTGCTTAAATTATGTTTGTGCTTAATGAACAAGGGGTTAATTGGTGTATGTGTTGCTTAATCACATATTGACAACCCTAAATTTATTTTCGCTTAGTAAATTAAATTAGGGTTGGATTAAGTGGTTAACTGCCAGGGGTGAAATCCTCATAACCTAGGATAAGAGAATGGCTTCTGAATCAGAGGAAACAACACGTTTTTAATACTATTAATTTCGTATTCCAATCTTCTTGTTCTTAAATTCACAAAAAAAAACACACCCCCCCCCAATTGTTACTGTTAAAACGAAGCATATTATGAACATTTGGTTAGTCATTGCTCGTTGGGAAACGACCTAGGATCACTTCCTAGTTACTGCATTCTAATGTTTATTTGATTCGGGTACGACCTCGATCGAATTTGGCGCCGTTGCCGGGGAGCAGTGGTCCAAAAGTTCATAATAGCTAGTGATTCGTGTTTTCTGTTTAGTTGTTTTACGTTTAATTCTTTTGTTTAGTGTGTTTGTGTTGGCTTAGTGTTGTGTTAGTGTGTTGTGTTAGTGCGTTGTTCTGTTTTGCAATTTAGTAGTACCCCTTATTCAGCGCTTCCCCTATTACAGTTTTATGTTTGCTGTGAATGATGCTTAGTGACGGAATTAGAGACTGATTCTGTGTTACAGTTCACACAACATTACATTAGTGACTACTGCTTACAATTTAATTGGCGATTTTTGTTTTGATGGTTAGGGTTGTTATTTTTGGCTGAATTTTGGTGTGGTAGGTTCTTTTAACTCATATTTTGTGTGAAAAATACCAGGAACACTTGGTGTGGCCAGATTTGAGAGATTCAAAAAAATTTGAGAACTTGTGTTTAGCAAAACTTCGAACGGCCATAACTTTTGCTCCGGGTATCAGAATGACTATTATTATATATGTATTTGGGGTAGAAAAAAATTTCCCATACCGTGGCAACCGAGCAAGTTAAGGTCTCTAACTAGCCAAAATCACCTGTTTACTAGTTTTTTTTTTTATTTTTCAAGTTTTATTGTTTTATTTTTCTAAACTTTCCTTAGGTAGTTTCCATAATTAGACTTTGAATTTTTTTATAAAAATTTGTGTGCTATCTTTTTATGATTTTAGGGTGTTGCTCACAAAATTTTAGCACACTTGAATATTTTTTTAGTATAGCTGTAGTTTTAACCCACCTCTTTTGCCCTGTCTGAGAAACGCATGAACTGCTGCATATAGTGCATGACTAGAGGCAATCCAGGTGACTTACAACCCTTTCATCCTAAAATAGATAGGACATTTCATAGATTAGTTAGGCATATTGTGCATCTTGATTACCCTGAACATTTTGTACCTTTTGAGCATCCTGAGCATTCTGTTATTGGTGAGTCTGAGCATTCTGTGGTTGGTGATTTTGAACATCCTAATTTTGAGCATTATAATTTTGAGCATTCTGATTTTGAACATTTTGAAAATATGGCTCAACCTCCACCTCGTGAGAGGACTCTAAGGGAAATGGATGCACCTGATTTCACTTATGAAAGCTTGTGCATTCAATACCTTGATGAGGATGTCCCATATGTTCTTAAAACTGGACTGATCCACTTGTTGCCCAAGTTTCATGGTCTTGCAGGTGATGACCCTCATAAACATCTGAAAGAATTCCATATTGTCTGCTCCACCATGAAACCTCTAGATGTCCAAGAAGATCACATCTTTCTGAAGGCCTTTCCTCATTTTTTAGAGGGAGTGGCAAAGGACTGGCTATATTACCTTACTCCAAGGTCCATCACGAGCTAGGATGACCTCAAGAGAGTATTCTTAGAAAAAAAATTTCCTGCTTCTAGGACCACGGCCATCAGAAAGGATATTTCAGGCATGAGGCAACTCAGTGGAGAGAGCCTATATGAATACTCGGAGAGATTTAAAAAACTATGCACCAGTTGCCCTCACCACCAGATTTCTGAGCAGCTTCTTCTCCAATATTTTTATGAAGGACTCAATAATATGGAGAGAAGTATGATTGATGCTGCTAGTGGTGGAGCCCTTGGAGACATGACCCCTGCTGAAGCCAGGAATTTAATTGAGAAGATGGCTTCCAACTCCCAATAGTTTAGCGCCAGAAATGATGCTATAGTCATTGGAGGAGTGCATCAGGTAGCTACAAACTCATTTTCATCATCTGAAATTAAGAAGCTTGAAGGTAAACTAGACGCCTTGGTTAACCTGGTAACCCAACTGGCCATGAATCAAAAATCTGTACATGTCGCAAGACTCTGTGATTTATGCTCCTCTGCCGACCACCATACAAACCTTTGCCCTTCTGTGCAGCAATCTGGAGCAATTGAACAGCCTGAAGCTTATGCTGCAAACATCTACAATAGACCTCCTCAACCTTAGCAGCAAAATCAACCTCAGCAGTAGAACAATTATGACCTCTCCAGCAACAGATACAATCCCGGATGGAGGAATCACCCTAATCCCAGATGGTCTAGCCCTCAACAGCAACAACAACAGCCTGCTCCTTCCCTCCAAAATGTTGCTGGTCCAAGTAGACCATACATTCCTCTTCTAATGCAACAACAACAACAACAACGACAGCATCAACAGAGACAACAATCCACTATTGAGGCCCCTCCTCAACCTTCATTGGAAGAATTAGTGAGGCAAATGACAATACAGAACATGCAGTTTCAGCAGGAGACTAGAGCCTCAATTCAGAGTTTAACAAATCAGATGGGGCAGATGGCCACCCAACTGAACGAAGCTCAATCACAAAACTCTGAAAAGCTGCGTTCTCAATCTGTCCAGAATCCCAAAAATATGAGTGCCATTACATTGAGGTCGGGAAAGCAGTATCAAGGACCTCAACCAGTAGCATCTTCCTCATCCGCAAATGAACCTGCCCAACTTCACTCTACTCCAGAAAAAGATGATGACAAAAATTTAAAGAGTAAGTTGCCTAACAATTTCTATGCAGGTGAATCTTCTATTGGTAATTCTGACTTACAACAGTAGCATATCCCTCTTCCATTCCCTCCAAGAGCAATTTCCAACAAAAAAATGGAAGAGGCAGAGAAAGAGATCTTGGAAACATTTAGAAGAGTAGAGGTAAACATACCTCTGCTGGATGCAATAAAGCAAATTCCAAGATATGCTAAATTCTTGAAAGAGTTGTGCACTCATAAGCGGAAGCTTAAAGGGAGTGAAAGAATTAGCATGGGCAGAAATGTCTCCGCATTGATTGGTAAATCTGTTCCCTAAATCCCTGAAAAATGTAAGGATCTAGGTACATTCTGCATACCTTGTATTATAGGGAACAGTAAGTTTGACAATGCCATGCTAGATTTAGGAGCTTCTGTTAGTGTTATGTCTCTGTCTATTTTTAATTCTCTATCTCTTGGTCCTTTGCATTCAACTGATGTGGTGATTCATTTAGCTAATAGAAGTGTTGCCTATCCTTCTGGTTTATAGAGGATGTCTTAGTTAGAGTTGGTGAACTAATTTTCCCTGTTGATTTTTATGTTTTGAATATGGAGGAGGGATTTTCTCAAGGATCAGTTCCCATCATTCTAGGCAAACCTTTGATGAAAACTGCTAGAACTAAGATAGATGTATATGCAGGCACACTATTTATGGAGTTTGGTGATATAACTATTCATTTTAATATTCTTGATGCTATGAAACACCCATCTGAAGATCTTTCTGTATTTCGTGCTAATATAATTGACCATATTGTTGATGAATACATGACTGATCTTCATTCTAATCTGCATGCCTGTCACTCTTCATGCATTGAATCTGAATTTGTATTTCATCATATGTTTGAATTTGATGCTGAGAGTGAATCTGAATTTGATATTGATTACATGTCTGGTGATGTTTTATCTCTTGAGATTGATTTTCTAGAGTCAGATAGGACTAACCATGCTTCAGGAAGTTCATATACCTCTGACTTTCTTTATGAGGTACAGGCTGAGAAATCATCTCTTTCTACCACTATCCAGCCGCCCACACCAGAATTGAAGTCTCAGCCATCAAATTTAAAATATGCTTACTTCGATGATAGCAAAAGTTTTCCAGTAATTATATCTGCCTCCCTTGCTGATGAGCAAGAGGAGAAGCTGTTATCAGTTCTCAAGAAGCATAAGAAGGCTATAGGCTGGACCCTGGTGGACATTCCTGGTATTAGCCTATCCACATGTATGCATCGGATAAATTTAGAGGATGGGGCTAAACCAGTAAGACAGCCACAGAGAAGACTCAACCCGGTGATTCTTGATGTAGTGAAGAAGGAGGTAACCAAGCTTTTGCAAGCTGGAATCATTTATCCTATCTCTGACAGCCAATGGGTGAGTCCCATCCAGGTAGTCCCGAAGAAAACCGGCCTCACCATGATAAAAAATGAGAAGAAGGAGCTGATTCCTACTCGGGTGCAGAACAGTTGGAGAGTCTGCATCGACTATAGGAGGCTGAACCAGGTTACCAAAAAGGACCATTTTCCCCTGCCATTTATTGACTAGATGCTTGAACGCTTGGCAGGTAAATCTCACTACTGTTTCCTTGATGGTTTTTCTGGTTATATGCAAATCACTATTGCTCCTGAGGATCAGGAAAAGACCACATTCACCTGCCCCTTCGGCACTTTTGCCTATAGGAGGATGCCTTTCAGCCTGTGCAATGCCCCTGGTACCTTCCAGCGGTGCATGATCAGTATTTTCAGTGATTTTTTAGAAAATTGCATAGAGGTGTTTATGGATGATTTCACTGTATAAAGATCCTCTTTTGATGTTTGTTTGGATAGTCTGGAAAAGGTTTTGAATAGATGCATTGAAACTAACCTTGTTCTAAATTTTGAAAAATGTCATTTTATGGTTGAGCAAGGTATAGTTTTAGGCCACATTGTTTCCAATAAAGGCATTGAAGTAGATCATACAAAAATTTATGTTATTTCACAATTGCCTTACCCCTCTTGCGTGCGAGAGGTGCGATTTTTTCTTGGTCATGCAGGATTCTACAAGCGCTTTATTAGAGATTTTAGCAAAGTAGCCCTTCCACTATCCAACTTGTTGCAAAAGGAGGTGGAGTTTGACTTTAATGATAAATGCAAAGAGGCTTTTGATTGCCTCAAAAGAGCACTGACTACCACCCACATCATCCAGACACCCGACTGGACAACCCCTTTTGAGCTTGTGTGATGCATCAAATTATGCATTGGGGGCTGTCCTTGCTTAGAAAATTGATAAATTGCCTATGGTGATATATTATGCTTCTAGGACTTTAGATGTTGCCCAATCGAATTATGCTACTATTGAGAAAGAGCTACTAGCCATAGTTTTTGCTCTTGAAAAATTTCATTCTTATTTGCTTGGTACTCGCATTATTGTTTATACTGACCATGCAGCTCTAAAGTACTTGTTGAAGAAGGCTGATTCAAAGCCTAGGTTGATCCAATGGATGCTCTGGCTCCAAGAGTTTGACTTGGAGATCCGTGATAGGAGCGGATCGCAAAATTTAGTTGTTGATCATTTGAGTCGGATCAAACATGTGTCTGATGAGGACTCACCCATTCGGGATGATTTCCCAGATGATCATTTGTATATATTGTATAGTATTTCTGATTCTTTTTCTACTCCCTGGTTTGCTAACATTGTAAATTATTTAGTTGCTTCTATTTTTCCTCCCTTAGCATCTAAGGCTCAAAAAGATAAAATTAAAAGTGATGCTAAGCATTTTATTTGGGATGACCCCTACTTGTGGAAATTGTGAAATGATCAGGTCATTAGACGATGCATTCCAGATCATGAGACTGACTCAGTCCTGCAGTTTTGTCATTCTTCCGCAACGGGAGGTCATTTAGGTGTTCAAAGGACAGCTCGCAAAGTGCTTGACTGTGGCTTTTATTGGCCCACCATCTTTAAAGATGCGTGGAAGACTTGTAGCACTTGTGAGCAGTGTCAGAGAGCAGGAAGTGCACTTACTTGGCAACAACAAATGGCTCAGCAACCCATGCTATTCTGTGAGGTGTTTGATGTCTGGGGCATAGATTTCATGGGCTCTTTTCCTGTCTCTTTTGGATATGTTTATATTCTCCTTGCAGTTGATTATGTTTCAAAATGGGTGGAAGGCAAGCCCACTAGAACTAATGATGCTAAGGTTGTTGTAGATTTTGTCAGATCTAATCTGTTTTGCAGGTTTGGAGTACCTAAAGCAATCGTTAGTGATCAAGGAACCCATTTTTGCAACAAATCAATGCATGCCTTGCTTAAAAAGTACGGGGTTGTACACAGGGTATCCACACCATACCACCCCCAAACCAATGGACAAGCAAAAATTTCTAACAGGGAGATCAAGAGAATTTTAGAGAAGATTATGCAGCCAAGCAGGAAAGATTGGAGTACCAGGCTTGATGATGCTCTTTGGGCACATAGGACTGTCTACAAAGCACCCATAGGAATGTCTCCTTATCAGGTTGTCTTTGGAAAGGCATGTCATCTTCTAGTGGAGATTGAGCACAAAGCATACTGGGCAGTGAAGACCTACAACTTCTCTATGGATCAAGCTAGTGAGGAAAGAAAGTTGCAACTGAGTGAGTTAGATGAGATCCTCCTAGAAGCGTATGAGAATACCAAGTTCTACAAAGTAAAGACCAAGAAGTTCCATGATAGCATGATAATTAAGAAGGACTTCATGGTTGGGCAAAAAGTGTTATTGTATAATTCTAGGCTTAGACTCATGAGTGGTAAGTTGAGGTCTAAGTGGATTGGTCCTTTTGTTGTTACTAATGTTTTTCCTTATGGTACAGTTGAGATCAAACCACAAACAAGAGCTTCAAGGTCAATGGACACCGACTTAAGCCATTCCTCACAAACCCTTCTTTAGTGGACGCAATGGTAGAAGAGACTTCCTTACTCCACCCTACTTTTCCTCCACCATGACTTAAGAAGTTTTTCTTTTCCTATCTCCTTCTTTGCTTTTATTACACTTGTCTGATTCTATTTGATGGTTTAATTGCTTTTAATCTTTTAATTGTGCTACATTGAGGACAATGTAGAAGCAAAGTTTCATGGTGAATCAAAGGTGATTCAAAGGTGTTTTGATGATAACAATGATGATAACAAAATATGATGACAAAAAGCTCAAAGATCAATCAAAGAACAACTCAAGTGAATCAAGAAAGATTCAAGGTTCAAGATCTAGATTCAAGACTCAAGATTCAAGAATGAAGAGAAGACTCAATCAAGATAAGTATTAAAAAGTTTTTCAAAACTTTGAATAGCACATGAGTTTTTGACAAAACCCTTTACCAAAGAGTTTTTACTCTCTGGTAATCGATTACCAGATTGTTGTAATCGATTACCAGTAGCAAAATTGTTTTGAAAAAGTTTTCAAATTGAATTTACAACGTTCCAATTATTTTCAAAAAGCTGTAATCGATTACAATGTTTTGGTAATCGATTACCAGTGCCCATGAACGTTGAAATTCAAATTTCAATGTGAAGATTCACATCCTTTCACTCAAAAGCTTTCTGTAATCGATTACACTTATTAGGTAATCGATTACCAGTGACTGTTTCTGAATAAATCAAAAGATGTAACTCTTCAAAAAGGTTTTGACTTTTTCAAATTGGTTTTAAGTTTTTCTAAAAGTTATAACTCTTCTAAATGGTCTTCTTGACAAGACATGAAGAGTCTATAAAAACAAGGCTTTGTTTTGCATTTCAAGCATCTTGAACACTTTTCCAATCAATTCTTTACAAGCCTTGAATCTCTTTGAACTTCTTCTTCTTCTTTCTACCAAAAGCTTTATGAAGTTTTCTGGTTTTCTAAACCTTGAAAACTTGTGCTATTCATCTTTTCATTCTCTTCTCCCTTTGCCAAAAAGAATTCGCCAAGGACTAACCGCCTGAATTCTTTTTGTGTCTCTCTTCTCCCTTTTCCAAAAGAACGAAAGACTAACCGCCTGAATTCTTTTGTGTCTCCCTTCTCCCTTGTCAAAGAATTCAAAATGACACAGTCTGAGAATTCTTTTGATTCTTCCCATTCCCTAATACAAAAGTGTTCAAAGTACTAACCGCCTGAGAATTCTTTTGTATCCCCATTCACAAAGTATCAAAGGTTTAACAACCTGAGATCTTTGTCTTAACACATTGGAGGGTACATCCTTTGTGGTACCAGTAGAGGGTACATCTACTTGGGTTTGACTGAGAACAGGAGAGGGTACATCTCTTGTGGATCAGTTCTAGTGGAGGGTACATCCACTAGGTTCAAAGAGAACAAGGGAGGGTACATCCCTTGTGGATCTTTGCTTGTAAAAGGATTTTTACGAGGTTGAAAGAAATCTCAAGGACCGCAGGTCGCTTGGGGACAAGATGTAGGCACGGGTTGTTACCGTACCAGTATAAAAACTCTTGTGTGTTTGTTTCCTTCTTCCCTACTCTTTTACTTTCCGTTGTGCATTTAATTTCCGCTTTTACTTTCTGTTAAGTTTCTCTTCTACTTCTTATTCTCTTAAAAATTTAGTAAAAGCCTTAAAAGAGTAATTTTTTAATTAGTAAAGGTTTAGGAATAATTAATTCAACCCCCCCTTCTAAGTTATTCTGAGGCCACTCGATCCAACAAGTGGTATCAGAGCAGGTTTCTTGTAGAAAGTCTAACAACTTCAAGATTAATGGCCTCTTTAGATTCTTTGTCTTTCCAAAGTATTTTCAGGAACAGGTTATTCAAAGATCATTATGAAGACCAAGTCAACTTGTGTCTCATGACAAAATCTGATGAGAATAACAAAGAAGATTATGTAAGGAAGAAATGATACATTGACAGTGGATGTTCCAAGAATATGATGGGAGATGTATCCAAGTTTACAACCATTTCCCCCAAAAGTGGACATGTTACATACGACGACAACAATATCAGTAAAATCTCAAAAGAGGTAACATCTAAGTCATCTCTATAAATTAAGGTATGATTAGTATTTACAGTTAAATTATTTTTGTGGTAAATAGAAAATTGTAGACAAAGGATCAAGCTGAATGTTTTGATGATGCCAAAGGATCACATAAGAAATTAAAGATATTCAAGATGGATGATCAAGACAGTCTCTAGAGTCTTAGGAAGGGTATATTAGATAGGAAGGGAATTCCTAATTGAAGTAGCAAAAGGTTTGGCCAAGAAATTTAAGTTAAAAAGTCTTTTTCAAGAGATTTACTCTCTGGTAATCGATTACCAGAGGATGTAATCGATTACCAGTGGCCAAAAATGATTTACAACAGCTATTAAAATTTGAATTCAAAATTTGCAATGTGTAATCGATTACACATATATGGTAATCGATTACCAGCAGTTATTGAACGTTTTAATTCAAATTTTAAAGCTTGTAATCGATTACACACATACTGTAATCGATTACCAGAGGAGATTTTCAAAAAATATTCTCAACAGTCACATCTTTTCATTTGGTTCTTGAATGGCCATCAAAGGCCTATATATATGTGACTTGAGACACGAATTTGCTAAGAGTTTTCAGAACAAAAAGGTCTTATCCTCTTAAAAAGCAAAATCGTTTTATCCTCTTACAAATTCCTTGGCCAAAACACTTGTGATTCAATAAGGAATTATTTGAGTGCTCAAATTGTTCAATCTATCTCTTTCAAGAGAGATTTCTTCTTCTCTTCTTCTTTATTCTGAAAAGGGATTAAGAGACCGAGGGTCTCTTGTTGGAAAGAAATCTGAACACAAAGGAAGGGTTGTTTTTGTGTGGTTCAGATCTTGTAATAGGCTTTTACAAGATAGTGGAACTCTCAAGCAGATTGCTTGGGGACTGGACGTAGGCACAAGGGTGTGACCGAACCAGTATAAATCTGAGTTTGCAATCTCTCTTCCCTTAAACTCCTTCAATTGCTTATTATTTATTCTTTCTTTTCAGTAAGTTTATCTTCCATATTTTCTTAAGAGTTTACTGTTAAGGAATCTAGGGTTACGGGTTAAAATCAAAATAGAATATTTTAATTAGGAAAAGTTTGTGATATCTTAATTCAACCCCCCCCCCCCCCACTTCTTAAGATATCTGAGGCCACTTGTCCAACAAGTGGTATCAGAGCTTCATTCTTGTATAAAGTTTAGAAGCTTCAAGAATTATGGCCTCATCAAACTACTTGTTTCCCGAGGGAAATTCTATAAATAGACCTCCCATCTTTAATGGAGTGGGTTACCACTATTGGAAAACCCGCATGCAAATCTTTATAGAGGCAATAGATTTAAATATTTGGGAAGCCATAGAACAAGGACCTTATGTTCCCTCTATAATGGTTGAAAGTGCAACAATATAAAAACCTAGAGCAGATTGGACTGAGGAAGAAAGAAGATTAGTACAATATAATTTAAAGGCCAAAAATATTATTACATCTGCCCTAGGAATAGATGAATATTTTAGGGTTTCAAATTGTAAAAGTGCTAATGATATGTGGGATACCTTACAAGTAACACATGAAGGCACAACAGATGTTAAAAGATCTAGGATAAACACATTAACTCATGAATATGAACTGTTTAGGATGAATGTAAATGAAAGTATACAAGACATGCAAAAGAGGTTCACACACATAGTTAATCATCTTGCATCTCTAGGAAAAACTTTTCCAAATGAAGATCTAGTAAATAAAGTTTTAAGATGTCTTAATAGAGAATGGCAACCAAAGGTAACAGCCATCACAGAATCTCAAGATTTGTCAGTATGTCTCTTGCTACGTTATTTGAAAAATTGCAGGAGCATGAAATGGAATTATTGAGATTAAATCAACATGAAGAAACTGATAAGAAGAAGAAGGGAATCGCTCTTAAAGCCTCATCTGCAATCCAAGAAGACAGTGATAAAAAAGATTCAATTGACTTGAATAATGATGAAGATATTAGTCTTTTTGTAAAAAGGTTCAACAAGTTCCTGAGAGTCAGAGGAAATCAAAAGAGACCAAATTTTAAACCTAAAAGAAGGATAGAAGATTCATCCTCTACTCTAAAATGCTTTGAATGTAATCAACCTGGACATCTGAGAGTTGATTGCCCAATCTTCAAGAAAAGAATGGAGAAATCTGAAAAGAAAAATTTTAGTGAAAAGAAGATGAAGAAGGCCTACATCACGTGGGATGACAATGATATGGAATCATCTGAGGATTCAAAGAATGAAGAGATAAATCTATGTCTAATGGCAAAAAGTTATGAAAGCGATGAACAGGTAACATCTTCAAATAACAACTTATCCATTTCTTTTGATGAATTACAAGATGCATTTGTTGATTTTTATAAAGAATCAATTAAACTTGTAAAGTTAGTTTCATCCTCTAAGAAAACAATTTCAAATTTGGAAAATGAAATTTCAAAATTAAATAAAGAATTAGATCATCTTAAAACTGAAGTTTCAAATTCCAAATCAAATGATAAAATTCATGTCTCTACTATTCTTGATGAAAAAGTTATATCTGATTCATGTAAATGTTGTAGCAAGTATGTAAAAGAAATTAAAGATTTAAAAAATTCACTTGCTAAATTTTCTATTGGCAAAAATAACTTGGATGTCATATTAGGAAATCAAAGATGTATTTTTGATAAAGCAGAACTTGGATACAAACCAGAAAAACAACAAAAATTTTACAAAAATTTGTTTTCTTCTTCACAAAAATATAATTCCCCTTTCGTTACTTGTTTTTATTGTGGAAGAAAAGGGCATGGCACATCTACATGCTATTTTAGAAGGAATTGTAACAATATTAAAATGATTTGGGTCCCAAAAGGATCCGTTATTCATACTAACACTACAGGACCCAATAAAGTTTGGGTACCTAAGTCACAACCTTGATTTTGTAGGAACCCTTGAGGAAAAAGTGGTACATAGATAGCGGATGCTCAAAACATATGACGGGAGACGCATCAAAATTCACACATATCTCTCCCAAGAAAAGCGGACATGTAACTTATGGTGACAACAACAAAGGTAGAATTCTTGGAGTTGGAAAAATAAGTACAAATTCTTCAACCTCCATTGAAAATGTTCTACTTGTTGAAGGTCTTAAACATAGTCGGCTTAGTGTGAGTCAATTATGTGACAAAGGTTATCTGGTATCATTTGATTCTCAAAAGTGTGTCATTGAACATGAACATGATACAAATATAAAGCATATAGGGTTTAGAGTCAACAATGTTTACATGATAGACTTAAGTCAAAAACTAGATATTAATCAATGTTTTCTAAGTAAAGATGATGATCCATGGTTGTGGCATAAACGGATTGCACATATAAACATGGAACACTTAAATAGATTAATATCAAAAAGATTTAGTTGTTGGTTTGCCAAAACTAAGATTTGAAAAAGATAGGCTATGTGATGCATGTCAAAAGGGAAAACAAACTAGAGTTTCTTTCAAATCTAAAATCATTGTTTCATCTACGCAACCTTTACAATTACTACATATGGATTTGTTTTGTCCTTCCAGAATCATGAGTTTTGGAGGAAGTTACTATGCTCTTGTTATAGTTGATGATTATTCTAGATACACATGGACTCTTTTTATCACTCATAAGAATGATGCATTTCAAGAATTTAGAAAACTTGCAAAAATCATTCAAAATAAGAAAAATCTCAAGATTATATCTATTAGGAGTGATCATGGGGGTGAGTTTGAAAATAAAGAATTTGAATTATTTTGTGATAAGCATGGGATTGAGCATAACTTTTCTGCACCAAGAACCCCTCAACAAAATGGTGTTGTTGAAAGGAAAAATAGATCTTTGGAAGAGATTGCTAGAACTTTATTGAATGATACTGCTCTTCCAAAATTCTTTTGGGCTGAAGCCGTTAACACTGCATGCCACATTTTAAATAGGGCTTTAATAAGACCCATTTTAAAGAAAACTCCATATGAATTGTTCAATGGCAGAAAACCAAACATCTCACATCTTCATATCTTTGGTTGTAAATGTTTTGTATTGAATAATGGAAAAGATAACTTAGGAAAATTTGATGCTAAGTCAGATGAAGATATTTTTCTTGGATATTCTCTGCATAGTAAAGCTTATAGAATATATAATAAAAGAACAATGACAATTGAAGAGTCTATACATGTTTCCTTTGATGAGTCTAATGCCATTCTTCTAAGGAAGGTTTTTTTAGATGATATTTCAGATTCCTTAGAAGATACACATATTCATGGAAATGACTCTAAAGAAAAAGATGAAGGAAGCAATGAGGATTCTCAAGATAATGGAGTTAGAGCAAATAATGAACTTCCTAGAGAATGGAAAGCCTCAAGAGATCATCCCCTCGACAACATTATTGGTGATATCTCAAAAGGGGTAACAACTAGACATTCTCTTAAAGATTTTTGTAATAACATGGCTTTTGTGTCTATAATTGAACCTAAAAATTTAAATGAAGCCATAATAGATTATAATTGGATAATTGCTGTCATACCCTAATTTCGTCCGGGGACCTTTGCTCGATGACGTGCGACCATTCTTTGGTCCTCGTGAGGTGCTTGGCACCCATCATTAGGCAATTTGTGAAATTTCAGGACATGCCGAAAAACCAAAAAAATATTGATGCACAATCCGTAAGTTTCCGTGACACACCGGAAATCAAATGGAAGCATCGTTGCATAATTAAGTGAGGTTCCGTAACATTCCGTAAGTCAAAAAGGGGATGATTATGTAATCCGCAAGGTTCCGTAACATTACGGAAAGAAAACAAGTATCGTTACGAAATTCGTAAGTTTCCGTAACTTTACGAAAAAAGAATCACCAAAAAAACAGCAGAGGGGGGTGTACTTAGTAAAAATGGGGGTGCAAATAGCACCCAGGCCCACTTGGGCCCTCCAGAAGATTCCTCCAGAAGGCGGTTGCTTCTGGAGGAAGCAACCCTGCTCGCCTGGGCGAGCTGGGCGGCAACCACCTCCCCTATTTTGCTATAAATAGGGGAGGAAAGCAAGAAGGAAGGGGTCCAGCCCCTTAGGCACTTCTCTCTCTTTCGAATTTGCATGGAAAAATTGTTTCCGTGAAGAAAATCTAAGCCGAGGCGCTTCCGAAACGTTTCCGTAACGTTTTCCGTGAGGAATCTCGCAAAGGTTTCGACCGTTCTTCGACCGTTCTTCATTCGTTCTTCATCGTTCTTCGATCTTCAACGGGTAAGTACCTCGAACCAAGCTTTTCGATTCATTCTATGTACCCATGGTGGTCCACATTGTGTTTCGTGCATTTTTATTCTCGTTTTGTTTACTTTTTATACCCCCTCTTGACGTGCTTAAGCCGTTTTACTTAAGTCATTTCTCGCTTAACTAAAAAATAAAATAAATTTCCACCGAACGTTTGAATGATATTATCCGTTAACTTCGGTTAAAATCAATTCCGACCGTTCGGTCGTGCCGTAACCACGTTGGAAATCAAAAAGAGGTAAAAAAATAATATAATAATCAAAAAATATCTTTTTAGTAAAATAAAGCGGAAAATCAATCGGACGTTTTCTCTTTGGGATTTCTCATTCTTAATCGAATTGATTAATAACTAAGGTGAAACTAAGGCTAAAATCAACTCGCCTAGTCAAGCTCGTCCACAAAAATAGGCTTTTGAAGTTTGTCATTTCAATTTCTCACTAAGTAAAATGGATCATTTTTAAGGTCCAACGCCTTAAAATGATCACCACTTAAGTAAAAAAGGCATCACTTGATAAGAAAGAACTACGTAGGTCTGAGTTCCTCATTGAGGATACGTAGGAGCAAAAGCCCCGCTTTTGTCGACCACCCCAAGAGATCGTTAATGGTCCAACGCCTTAACGTTTCTCCCCTTTCAAAAACAAGAGATCGTTAATGGTCCAATGCCTTAACGTTTCTCTCCTTTCAAAAACAAGAGATCGTTAATGGTCCAATGCCTTAACGTTTCTCTCCTTTCAAAAACAAGAGATCGTTAATGGTCCAACGCCTTAACGTTTCTCTCCTTTCAAAAACAAGAGATCGTTAATGGTCCAATGCCTTAACGTTTCTCTCCTTTCAAAAACAAAAGACCGTTTAATGGTCCAACACCTTAAATGACCTTTTGTTCAATAAAAACATATTTTGCAAAAAAGACAAAAACAACTTAACCAAACACTTTGTTCCGAAAGAACTACGTAGGTCTGATTTTCTCATCCCAAATTGAGGAATACGTAGGAGCAAAGGGAAACACCCTTGTCGACCGCAAAAAAGAAAAATATAAAAAAGGGTATAAAGGATATAAGAACATAAAAGGGAACATAAAAATCAAAGTCATGTTTGCACATTCGATTAAAGGCTGCCGTCCCTTGAGACGGGCGTGTGGGGTGCTAATACCTTCCCCGTGCGTAAATACAACTCCCGAACCTTTCACTAAAAAGTTCGTAGATCGCGTCTTTTCCGGTTTTTCCGACGTTTTCCTCAAATAAACGTTGGTGGCGACTCCGCGCGTATTCCTTTCGTGGAACACGCATCCCGCGAGTCACGCGTCGCCATCCCGCCGAAGGGTAGGTTGCGACAGTTGGCGACTCCACTGGGGACTGTTTTTAGAGAGTTAGGCCATTTAATTTTGTGCAATGTTTTACCGTGACTTACCCCTTTGTTGGCTTCCTTTCATTATGTTCTTGTGTATATAAACTCTTTGTTGCTTTTAGTGCGTTTTAAATGTATGCATGAGGTAAATATTTATTCATTTGATGCACACAAACACCAACACTATTTGCACACACTGTGAGTGAAAAAGGGCCCTATACCCGGGTTCATGGGAGCATAAGGAGTGGAGGTGAATCTGTGATCATGCTAGGTCTCCGACTTGCTTGATTACAGTGAACCCTCATCTAGAGCTTTTCTCTTTGAAAACCTATTCTTGCTAGTAGTCCCTACTGCTACAATATGTTCTTCAAAGGGGATGATACCTCTAGAAACCATCAAGAGAGATATAACTACCTTGGGGATTATTGCTAAAAGCCTAGTTAGTTCTCTCCCTTATAGGTCCCTTAAATAGGGGCACGAAGCAAACACGCTGCGTGCCATTTTTCATACTGCCATGCATGAGTATCATATACCCTTTTGCTTATGTTCAGTAAATATTGTCATATTGTGTACATTCCCGCATTGTGTCTTTTGCATAGGCATTGCATATGGGTTCTGTCTTGATCCCTACTGTAAACAAACCAACGGAGGGTCCGTGTCGCCTTCTTAAAAACGTGCGTTGGGGCATTTTGCTACCCCTAGACGTCGTATCTAAGAAGGGGACAAATTCCCCGGACCCCCGCATTCCTAGATTGCATCTGTGTCATATGCATTCCATCATGCATTCATCCATCCCACCCATGAGATATCGGAGTTTTGATTTGCACCAGCTTTTGTCTCACTTTAGTAAGCATGGGAACAAATCAAACCGGCAAGAGGTTCTACCAAGTCAAGGTCAAAAGCCTAGATACCACCAGCATCAAGGAATTAGGGCGGTTGATGGAACCCCTCCAAATGCAAGCCTTCCGCAAGACTTACGGAAAGATCTTAGAGTTGACCATAGCAGAGGTGTCCATAGAAGCCATTGCATCACTTACCCAATACTACGACCAGCCTTTGAGGTGCTTCACATTCGCAGACTTCCAATTAGTACCAACCATTGAAGAATTTGAGGAAATTCTAGGATGTCCTCTCGGGGGAAGAAAACCATATCTTTCCTCCGGGTGTCTCCCCTCTTTGAGCAGAATTGCAACTGTGGTCAAGGATTCAGCAAGAGGTTTGGACCGCATAAAACAGACTCGGAACGGCATAGCGGGCCTACCACAGAAGTACCTAGAAGACAAGGCGAGGGGTATGGCCAATCAAGGAGACTGGGTCCCGTTTATGGATGTGTTAGCTTTGCTAATTTTTGGGGTCGTCCTCTTTCCAAACGTGGATGGTTTGGTAGACCTAGTAGCAATCGACGCTTTCCTTGCCTACCACCATAGCAAGGAAAGTCCGGTGGTAGCTGTCTTGGCAGATCTATTTGACACATTTGACCGAAGGTGCGAAAAGAGTAGCGCACGGATCATCTGTTGCTTACCCGCCCTCTGTGTTTGGTTGGTTTCACACTTGTTCCAACAAGACACAAGACATCCATGTCCGCTCCTGAGCCATCGCTCGTGTACTGAAAAGAGGAGAATAGATTGGGACCAGCTCTTGGCCGGGATAGGAGGTAGAACAATCAGTTGGTTCCCCCGATGGAAGGAAGGGAAAGAAGGAGTCCTTTTCTCATGTGGAAGATACCCAAACATTCCGCTGGTAGGAACGAGGGGTTGTATTAACTACAATCCCGCGCTCGCTATAAGACAACTAGGGTACCCCGTGAGGGGAGCACCGACGGAAGAAAGCATGTCTCCTTTCCTTGTGAGGGATCTCGGCGCACAAAATTCCAAGACTATACAAAGAATCCATAAGGCATGGGAAACCCCGTTAAGGAAAGATCAAGAGCTTAGAGGCATTCGTAATGGCATCATTGGTGGGTACCACGAATGGCTGAAAGTTCGCATACGAGGTTTAGATTGGCTCGCCAAGTTAAAAGTCGTCAGCAAAGAGAGTTTTGAAGCACCGGAAGAGGACGAAGAAGTCCAAGCTCTCAAAAGCGAGTTAGGAAAGGCAAAACTTGCCAAGGAGAAGTTCAAGTTGGCCGCTACACACGTTCGGAAGGAGTGTGCCGGGTTACGGGAAGAGAATGCAATTACCGCAAGAGCCCTTGAACAAGAGACCAAGAGGGCTCGCAAGGAAGAGTATGGCCGGAACAAATTTCGCGGAGCTCTATGGGGTAGCAATAGTGAACTCAAGTTGCGAAAGGAAGAAAGGGACCGGTCGCGAGCACATAGCATGGTTTTGAAAGAGGAGTTAGTTGCCTGTTCAAGGTCCAAAAGAAGCTTGTCTCAGCGTTTATGCGAGACGGAGACCAACATGCTAGCTATCATCGCCAAATACCAAGAAGAGTTAGGTCTAGCCGCGGCCCACGAGCATAGGATTGCGGACGAATATGCCCAAGTATACGCGGAAAAAGAGGCTAGAGGAAGGGTGATCGACTCTTTACACCAAGAGGCAACCATGTGGATGGATCGGTTTGCTCTTACCTTGAACGGGAGTCAAGAACTTCCCCGATTGTTAGCCAAGGCCAAGGCGATGGCAGACACCCACTCCGCCCCCGAAGAGATTCATGGGCTTCTCGGCTATTGTCAGCATATGATAGACTTAATGGCCTACATAATTAGAAATCGTTAGGAAACTTGTATGGTCTCTAAGACCTTGACTAGATACGACTTCCTTTTTGAAATAAAATGAGTTGGTCCCATGTTTCTACTCCAAAAAGCTTGTGCAAATCAAGTCACTCCCGCATTTTATCTCTAGCATGCATTGTATGTTGGTCTCGTCCTTTGTCACGGGAAGCCGGAAGGTCCATATCACCTCCTTAATTGTACACATGGGGCACTGCGCCCCCAAATGCGCAAGTAAGAAGAGATAATTTTCCGGGCTCTCGTGTCCGTAAAATGCATTCATATCATACATCGCATAAGCATCTCTTCATAACATCATAATGGACATATCCTGCATTTGTCCGTTATCATATTCCAGCCTCACATTTTGCATGAGTCATTGCATCATCATATGCGTTCAACATACTTTTTGTTTGCTCATACATGATCCTTGTATTTTCCTCTACAAAACAAAAACAAAAAAAAGGGGAAGTACGAAAATTCACGCTGCATTCTTAGTTGCATATATTCGGTACCATGAGCCAACCATGTTGGGATCATAAACCCATTTCACTTAAAAACAAAATGATTGAACATGGTACCTGATGCATGTTTAACTAAGAAAGGGTGTTTCTTCGGGCACCTCAATCTCATAATTACATTTTCCATGCATAGCATGCATATTCTCGAGTCTTTCATCCCTATGAAACGTTGTTGAAGTATTGGCGATCAAAATTGCCATTCCCTGGGATACGGGGTTGAACCAAGCTCATGCTTTTACAAAAAGGTTCATCAAGTCAAGTTGAAATATGGAAGTAACCGTCTTGCAAAATTGGGGCAAAAGATGAATCGAGTCACATCACTGCTTCATCTACTGCCAAACATATTTAGGATTGTTGATGTCCTTGTTACTTCCAGTTTCACTTTGACAAAGATGTCATGGACCATGTTGAAAATCTAAATTGATTCAACCCCATATCCTGCGTAAACATTCGCAATACTTCAACTGTACATCATTCGCATACATCCATGCTTTTCATTGGTTGCATTGCTCGTTGCATTCTTTCCTTGAAAAATAAAATAAAATGAACTTATCAAAAAGAAAAGGACACGCTTTACGGCGCCCTTACCGAACTCGTGCTGGAGCTAGAGTAATGGGTGAAGTAGAGGAGATACAAGAGAAGATGAAGGCCGACATGGAGGCCATTAAAGAGAAAATGGCCACAATGATGGAGGCCATGATGAGCGTGAAGAAGATAATGGAAGCCAATGCGGTTGCAATTGCCGCTACCAGCGTTGTTGCTAAGGTGAACCCGACGTCCCCATCTGGCCTCAAGCAAATGAATCGTCCAACCTCAAATATGGTAGGCAAAGATTTAGGAAGTATGGGCGGCCCCCATGATGTGCAAATTCAAAATGAGCACGCCTTCCCGTCATATGGCTTGCCTCTCAACTATACGCCACCCAATGTGGCGTACACTCCCAATAAGAATGTCAATAACTCCACTCCTATACCCATTGAAAGCCAGCAACCCCAAACTGATCATGCACATGTCTCTTAAACTGTGGAAGAGACCCATGAAATTCCCCATCACAATCTAGCCGACTTCGAGCCTTGGCTCGGATATACCACTGAAGGGCAAGCAGTTGGTGGTATACCCCTACAAAACCCTTTGGAGGGCCCTCAGTATCACCCACAACTGCACCTCTTGCATTCCACAGCGGTTAAAAACCCTCATGACTATGGCAGGAATGGGAAAGTTGGATCACCTAGAGGAAAGGCTCAGGGCCATTGAAGGAGGTGAAGATTATGCCTTTGCTAACCTAGAAGAGTTGTTCCTAATACCCAAACATGGTCATTCCCAAGTTCAAGGTGCCGGACTTTGGCAAGTACAAGGGGACTACTCGCTCCAAGAACCATCTAAAGATGTACTGTCGGAAGATGGGGGCATACGCAAAAGATGAGAAACTGTTGATACATTTTTCCTGAGAAAGTCTTACTAGGACAACTGTCGCCTGGTATACTAACTTAGGAACCTTCTTGAGTCCATTCTTGGAAGGACCTAATGGTTGCCTTCATTAAGCAGTGTCAGTACAATTTTGATATGGTTCTGGATAGGATGCAACTACAGAACATTTGCAAAAAGGGGGACGGATCTTTCAAAGAACACGCCCAAAAGGTGGAGGGATCTGGCGGCCCAAGTGGCACCCCCAATGATGGAAAGGGAGACGATAATCGTGATGGTAGACACATTATCGATACTCTACTATGAAAAGATGGTGGGCTACGCACCCTCAAAGCTTTGCGGATTTGGTCTTCGCCAGTGAAAGGATCGAAGTGGATCTGAAAAGAGGCAAATTTAATCATCCTGCTTAGACGAATGAGAAAACTGGGGCAAATAAAGAGGGTGAGGATGAGGGAGAAACCCATGCTGTGACTGCCATTCCTGTACGGCCAAATTTCCCACCAACCCAACAATATCTTTACTCAGCCAATAACAAACTTTCTCCTTACCCACCACCCAGTTATCCACAAAGGCCATCCCTAAATCTACCACAAAGTCTGTCTACCGCACTTCCAATGACGAACACCACCTTTAGCACAAACCAAAAACACCAACCAAGAAGTGAATTTTGCAGCCAGAAAGCCTGTAGAATTCACCCCAATACCAGTATCCTATGCTAAACTTGATCCCATATCTACTTGATAATTCAATGGTAGCCATAACCCCAACCAAGGTTCCTCAACCTCCATTTTTCTGAGGATACGACTCGAACGCAACGTGTGCTTGTCACGGAGAAGCCCCGGGGCGTTCCATTGAGCATGGTAGGGCTCTGAAGAGTAAGGTGCAAGGTCTAATTGATGCGGGCTGGCTGAAATTTGAGGAGAATTGCGTGTAAATCCTGACATTGACAAGAGATGCCACACATGGGGCAATTTTGAAAGCTGTTGTTAGGTGTCCCTAATGACTCATCAGGGTTTCCAAGTTTATGCCATTATTGTAAACCACAGCTACAATGTTAAATGAAATGGATAAAGTTGATATCTTTGTCCCTCATCCTCTCACAAACGCATGTTTGCTTATTCAACTTTCACCGGAATGTGGGTGTAAGCCATTGGTCTGTTTGCTCAAGCAACCTGCGCTCCTGAGTGTTGACTTCCAAGACCGTTCAATCAGAGATTACTCATCTTGCACGTTGGTGGGGGTGCCGTAAAACAACGAGCAAAGTTCAAAACAAATAAGTTTCAAAATAAAAAATAAGTTTCAAAATAAAAAATAAAAAGGCATTTGATTGACTGTGTTTTCAAGTAAAAATATAGACGTTCATGTGACCTCATTTTGTCTTTTTAGAGAGAAGTGAGTTATCAAGAATAGGATGTTGGACAAATGGCCTCAGTTACCTTAAGAAAAAGGGGGGTTGAATTAAGATGCAAAGACTATTCCCCAATTGAACTATCAATCTCTCTTTTCGGATTAACAATGCACACAGGGATAACCCTTCCCTTGTGTTCAAGAATCCCCTACAACAAGAGACCCACGGTCTCTTAATCCCTTTTCAGAAATAAGAAGAAGAGAAGAAGAGGTCTCTCATAAAAGAGGTAGATTGTAAAATGAAGATCAATAAAAAATTCCTTATTGAATAAGCAAGTGGTTGACCAAGGAATCTTTTTGAGAGGATAAGACATTTCAGTTCAGAAAAACTCTTGATCTTTCGAGAGGATAAAACTGTTTGGGCAATGAAAACTCTCTTTAAAACATTTGAATGGCCATTCATAAAACATTTGAATAGATATGTCTCTTGGAAATTATTTTCTGAAAATCCCCTCTGGTAATCAATTATAAGACTTATGTAATCGATTACAGGTTTTAAAAATTTGAATTAAAACATTTTCAAACTGCTGGTAATCGATTACCAAAGAGTAAATCTCAATTTAAAATGATTTGGATAGAAGTCTTTGGCCAAACCTTTTGCTTTTTCAATTTGGAAACTTCTTCCTAAGATTCTAGAGATCAACTTGATCATATATCTTGATTTTCTTGGATTCTTGGATTCTTGTCTTGAATAAAACTTGGAAGCACTTGATCCTTTGGCATCATCAAAACATCAAAACATCTTGCTTCTACATTGGAGTCATTTGACTTAATCCATCGAAAGATCCTTCAACTATTTCTCGTCCTTGGAAAATTCTTTTTTGCAAGAATCAACTGCTTCTTTCATTCTTCCTCACTACGAGGTCGTGAAAACAAGACAACAATTGGTACCTCTAAGCCCTACACTGGGGCAACGAAAGGCACCATGCAAAAACTTCAAGCGAACCTAGGGGCAGATTAGAAGTTCTCACCCAATAGGTTCCCTCCTACAAGGTCATGACGAAAGGCAACGATTGATACCTCAAAGCCTTACACTGGGGCAATGAGGGGCACCGTGCATGAGCCTCAAGTGAACATAGGGGCCGATCAAAAGTTCTCACCCATCGATGTTTTTAACAAAAAAAGGGGGAACAAACCCTAGGATTTCAATGGATTGGTCAAACATCAAACGACTCCATTGCCGTCACTCCAAAATGGTCAAGTGACTAGATCAAACAGAACACACACTCTGAGGGAGTTCCCGGGGAGATTTGCAAAAAAAGATAGGATGAGGTTGCATGAATTATCACCTCTTTCAAAAGGACAGTCAATCTGTGTTTTCCAAAAAAAAAAAAAAAATTAAATCAAAATCAAAATCACAAAATAGGGAAAGAATGTCATGAACATTGTACAACTTTCCATTACATTGCATTGTTTCATATAAAGTCCGCATTTACCCAAATTTCACAACAAAGGTTGCATGCATCTGCATCCCTCAAAATCATGTTAACTACATAGATTCCCTACATCTAAATGTCCAAATCTTTTGAATTTGGGATGACCGGCTCTCTCGATGAGTCGATCTCTTGCTTTCTCATAAGGATGGACCCTCGGGTACTAGTACCCTGGTCTTCAGAGGGCTACACGTCCTCGCCTTGAGAGGGCTACACGCCCTCACCTTGGGTACTAGTTACCCTCACCGTTGAGAGGACTACACGTCCTCACCACCAGAGGGCTGCACGCCCTCACCTCCAGAGGACTATAAGTCCTCGCCTTGAGAGGGCTACACGCCCTCACCTTGGGTACTAGTTACCTTCACCTTCAGAGGACTACACGTCCTCGCCTTCAAAGGGTCATGTACCTTCAACTTCAGAGGACTACACGTCCTCGCCGTCAAAGGGTCATGTGCCTTCACCTTTGTAGGGCTACATGCCCTCACCTTCAGAGGACTACACGTCCTCACCTTTAGAGGACTACACGTCCTCGCCATCAGAGGACTACATGTTCCCCATTTTCAAAGGGGGGCATGCCCTCACCTTCAGAGGATTGCACGTCCTTGCCATCATAGGACTACACTCCCTCGCCTTCGAAAGGCGACACGTCCTGAACTTCAGAGGGCTACACGCCCTCGCCTTTAGAGGACTACGCGTCCTCACTTTCAGTGGGCTCCATATCCACACCTTAAGATAATTTAAGGTCCTCTGTCCTTAAATGCTTAACCGAGACTTGCACTCCCGGTTAAGGGACCAGTAGTTTCCTTTTTACGGTTCCTGGGCCACCCCCTGATATTGGAGGAGGGCCAACTGTGCGAGCACAACTAGAGAGGGAGGCTATCACACTGCTACTATGCATACTGGGGCAAGATTTCACCCGTGCCGCTGCAAAGAGACGAGTGCGGATCATGCGCACCGACATGACCACTCTTACACAGATATAGATGACATTGCTACTTAGCAACATTCTGCCCAGCGACCGCAACGCCAATCTCCCCCTGCAAAAGTATCAGTTGGTTTGTGTCGTCCCGACATGGGTAAGTATGCATATAGTTCAACTGATTTCTGATACCATCTATTATTTGCAGGGATCGCACCCACAAGACACCCAGTGGACCCGGAAAAGTCCAACAGGGCCCTGGGGTTTCCAGCTCTGGTTACGGGCCTCTATCAGTCCTACAGGGTGCCCGTACCCCCCCGGCAAGGTTATGTCATCATAGGTAAGTATGCACATCGCTCAACTGATTTCTGATTTCATCAATTGTTTGCAGGGATCGCACCTGCAAGACACCCAGTGGACCCGAAGAAGTCCAACAGGGTCTTGGAGTTGTCAAGCTCTAATTACGGGTCTCTGTCAGTTCTACAGAGTACCTGTAAGCTCCAGCAAGGGCATCAGGCCCCCTACTGATCGAGCTTTCATCAAGAAGTATTGCGTCCCTAGGCAGGCGCAGGGCGAAACACCACAGCAGCATTGGGATGGCCGGTAGCGGGCAATAGACACACCGCCACCACCTCTAGAGTTCACCTCAGCTCATCCGCAAAAAGGTTAGAGCGTTGCCTACGACACATGGCCGACCAGCAGGCTACCAAGTCCAAAGCCAAAGGTAAGCAAAGTACTAGGTCAGTGACTGACAAGTCATAAGGCGTCCAGCTAAAGACGTTAAAGAAGCGCTACTAGGAGGCAACCTAGTACCTTTTGAATCTATGCTTGTTATTTGATCACTTTTCATAGTAGGACACACCTAGTTGCTCATGATCCTAGGAATTTAAATAAAACGAGCACAAGCTCGGAAGGTAGTCATACCTTACAAAACATATATATGTATGTTTAGGTAGAAAGATACCTTAGATATGCATGTATGTAAACAAAAAAACACTTCACAAAATATATATATGTATGTTTAGGTAGAAAGATACCTTAGATGTGCGTGTATGTAGCAAAAAAATACCTCGCAAAACATATATATGTATGTTTAGGTGGCAAGATACCTTGGATATGCATGTATATAGCAAAAATACCTCACAAAATATGCACATGTTTAGGTAGCAAAATACCTCATGAAAAAAAAAAAAAAAAAAAAAGAAATGAACAAATGAAAAAAAGAGAAAAAAGAAAAATAAGTTGTCTAGCTGAAAAGCCAACATGCTTTTGAAAAGAGATGACTTCCAACTTTTCTTTGAAAAAATTCATTGATCATAACCTATTTTTGAAAAAAAATGTGTATACACCTGAAGGGTGAATGCTGTGAAAGTTTTCCCGGACGCCCAAAATGGACTCGGATGAATGCACAAATTGATAAAAGAACATATTTTGGAAACATTGGGTTGATTTAAAATAGAGGAAATAAATCCTGAGCCCTAGCATCACATGACCATAAAATTTTGACACTTGAGTGTCCACATAGGTGCATGCATAACCAGTTTTGCATAAAATTTCCAAATCATCATTTTTGCATTTGTGTCCTGGAAATAATGTGGGGCATCCCTTTTTATCCTTGAACCAAACCAAACCCTGACATGTATCATGTCTAGCCATTCTACAAGCCTTGAGCCAAAATCCTGACTCACCATAAACCTTACCCTCGGAAGCAAAAAAAAAAAGAAGGAAAGGAAATTTCCAATCAAAGAGAAAGCAAAAAAGGAAGGAAAGGAAATTCCCAATCAAAGAGAAAGCAAAAAAGGAAGGAAAGGAAATTCCCAATCAAAGAGTGGGAGAAAGAGAAAAAAGAAAAGAAAGGAAATTCCCAATCAAAGAGTGGGAGAAAGAAAAAAGAAAAAAAAGAAAATTCCCAACCAAAGAATGGAAGAAAGTAAAAAAGAAGGAAGCTCTTGGTCAAAGAAACCAGAAGAAATGTGTAGAGAGGTCTTTGGATCGGACAATATCTGAACAATACAGAATTGTCACCAAATGAACAAAAGAGGAAGGAAAGGAAACCACGACCTAAAATGGTCTTCTCCCTTTAATTACCAACCAAAATCCCGTGCGCTAGCGATCCTTTTTTCTCGCCCCGCACTAAACAAAAAAAAAACAGAAAAAGAAAAAGCCAGGAAAATCAAAAGCCAAAAACACACAAAAGCCGAAAGAAGAAACCACCAAAAGACCCCATTCCCAAGGGAAGCCCTATTGATCCATGATCACGCATGTAATTTTTGGTTTGATAGGAAATAATTTGCAAAGTCAAGTCATGGCATATCTATGGTTCGGAATTAGGATGAAACACTTACCTGTGCGAGATTGATACACTTTGAGTGGATTTCTTCTATTTTTGTCGAACCCAGTGTTTCCTCTAAATGGTCATTTAGAAACGAAATGCTAACATCCAAAATCTCATTTATGGTTATGGGAGATTTCATCAGCGGACTCTCCTTCCCCGGTAGGCGCATTGTTTTTCACTCAAAAAAGCATATGCTGCTCTAAATCAGTTGGAATATTTGTCTCTTTGCTAAAGCATGTTTGCATTTTAGTGGAGAAAACAACGAGACTTTTTCAAGTCTCACAAGTTATCCAGAACTACGTAGGTCTGAGTTCCTCATTGGAGGATACGTAGGAGCAAGAGCCTCGCTTTTGTCGACCACACCGCCTTTTGTTGCCATAACTCAAGAGCTGGTAGCCTGCGGAGATACCTTACGGTTATCCGCACCTTTTTGTCATCCAGAGGCGGCGGGCCCGATGACAAGCAGAGACCAAGTTTGGTTGTTCTGCACCCATGATACGCGGAGATACCTTATGGTTATTCGCACCCTTTTTGTCATCCAGAGGCGGCGGGCCCGATGACAAGCAGAGACCAAGTTTGGTCATTCTGCACCCATGATACGCGGAGATACCTTATGGTTATTCGCACCCTTTTGTCATCCAGAGGCGGCGGGCCCGATGACAAGCAGAGACCAAGTTTGGTCATTCTGCACCCATGATACGCGGAGATACCTTATGGTTATTCGCACCCTTTTGTCATCCAGAGGCGGCGGGCCCGATGACAAGCAGAGACCAAGTTTGGTCATTCTGCACCCATGATACGCGGAGATACCTTATGGTTATTCGCACCCTTTTGTCATCCAGAGGCGGCGGGCCCGATGACAAGCAGAGACCAAGTTTGGTCATTCTGCACCCATGATACGCGGAGATACCTTATGGTTATTCGCACCCTTTTGTCATCCAGAGGCGGCGGGCCCGATGACAAGCAGAGACCAAGTTTGGTCATTCTGCACCCATGATACGCGGAGATACCTTGTGGTTATTCGCACCCTTTTGTCATCCAGAGGCGGCGGGCCCGATGACAAGCAGAGACCAAGTTTGGTCATTCTGCACCCATGATACGCGGAGATACCTTATGGTTATTCGCACCCTTTTGTCATCCAGAGGCGGCGGGCCCGATGACAAGCAGAGACCAAGTTTGGTCATTCTGCACCCATGATACGCGGAGATACCTTATGGTTATTCGCACCCTTTTGTCATCCAGAGGCGGCGGGCCCGATGACAAGCAGAGACCAAGTTTGGTCATTCTGCACCCTTGTATCATCCAGAGGCGGCGGGCCCGATGATACGCGGAAATACCCGAGTGGTTATCCGTATAAACATTCTTTTGCTATCTATAAGACAGAACGCTTGATAGCATGCAGAGACTGACATAGTCTTCTGCACCTTTTGTTCCTCCGGGAACAACAAGTCATTTACATGCGGAAATTTCATGGTCACCCGCGACTCTCGTCAACCGAGAGGAGCGAAATTAGTGTCATACACTGATTTTCGGGGACCTTTGCTTGATGACATGCGACCATTCTTTGGTCCTTGTGAGGTGCTGGGCACCCATCATTAGGCAATTTGTGAAATTCTAGGAGCGACAAGTCATGGTCACCCGCGACTCTCGTCAACCGAGAGGAACGAAATTAGTGTCATACATTGATTTTCGGGGACCTTTGCTTGATGACAAGCGACCATTCTTTGGTCCTTGTGAGGTGCTTGGCACCCATCATTAGGCAAATTGTGATTTTGGGAACAACAAGTCATTTGCATGTGGAGATTTTATGGTCACCCGCGACTCTCGCCAAGTCAAGAGGAACGAAATTAGTGTCTTATCTTTACTTTCCTTTTATCTCCAATAAAAGACAAGTAAAGAGGGGCAACTGTCATACCCTAATTTCGTCCGGGGACCTTTGCTCGATGACGTGCGACCATTCTTTGGTCCTCGTGAGGTGCTTGGCACCCATCATTAGGCAATTTGTGAAATTTCAGGACATGCCGAAAAACCAAAAAAATATTGATGCACAATCCGTAAGTTTCCGTGACACACCGGAAATCAAATGGAAGCATCGTTGCATAATTAAGTGAGGTTCCGTAACATTCCGTAAGTCAAAAAGGGGATGATTATGTAATCCGCAAGGTTCCGTAACATTACGGAAAGAAAACAAGTATCGTTACGAAATTCGTAAGTTTCCGTAACTTTACGAAAAAAGAATCACCAAAAAAACAGCAGAGGGGGGTGTACTTAGTAAAAATGGGGGTGCAAATAGCACCCAGGCCCACTTGGGCCCTCCAGAAGATTCCTCCAGAAGGCGGTTGCTTCTGGAGGAAGCAACCCTGCTCGCCTGGGCGAGCTGAGCTCGCCTGGGCGAGCTGGGCGGCAACCACCTCCCCTATTTTGCTATAAATAGGGGAGGAAAGCAAGAAGGAAGGGGTCCAGCCCCTTAGGCACTTCTCTCTCTTTCGAATTTGCTTGGAAAAATTGTTTCCGTGAAGAAAATCTAAGCCGAGGCACTTCCGAAACGTTTCCGTAACGTTTTCCGTGAGGAATCTCGCAAAGGTTTCGACCGTTCTTCGACCGTTCTTCATTCGTTCTTCATCGTTCTTCGATCTTCAACGGGTAAGTACCTCGAACCAAGCTTTTCGATTCATTCTATGTACCCATGGTGGTCCACATTGTGTTTCGTGCATTTTTATTCTCGTTTTGTTTACTTTTTATACCCCCTCTTGACGTGCTTAAGCCGTTTTACTTAAGTCATTTCTCGCTTAACTAAAAAATAAAATAAATTTCCACCGAACGTTTGAATGATATTATCCGTTAACTTCGGTTAAAATCAATTCCGACCGTTCGGTCGTGCCGTAACCACGTTGGAAATCAAAAAGAGGTAAAAAAATAATATAATAATCAAAAAATATCTTTTTAGTAAAATAAAGCGGAAAATCAATCGGACGTTTTCTCTTTGGGATTTCTCATTCTTAATCGAATTGATTAATAACTAAGGTGAAACTAAGGCTAAAATCAACTCGCCTAGTCAAGCTCGTCCACAAAAATAGGCTTTTGAAGTTTGTCATTTCAATTTCTCACTAAGTAAAATGGATCATTTTTAAGGTCCAATGCCTTAAAATGATCACCACTTAAGTAAAAAAGGCATCACTTGATAAGAAAGAACTACGTAGGTCTGAGTTCCTCATTGAGGATACGTAGGAGCAAAAGCCCCGCTTTTGTCGACCACCCCAAGAGATCGTTAATGGTCCAACGCCTTAACGTTTCTCCCCTTTCAAAAACAAGAGATCGTTAATGGTCCAATGCCTTAACGTTTCTCTCCTTTCAAAAACAAGAGATCGTTAATGGTCCAATGCCTTAACGTTTCTCTCCTTTCAAAAACAAGAGATCGTTAATGGTCCAACGCCTTAACGTTTCTCTCCTTTCAAAAACAAGAGATCGTTAATGGTCCAATGCCTTAACGTTTCTCTCCTTTCAAAAACAAAAGACCGTTTAATGGTCCAACACCTTAAATGACCTTTTGTTCAATAAAAACATATTTTGCAAAAAAGACAAAAACAACTTAACCAAACACTTTGTTCCGAAAGAACTACGTAGGTCTGATTTTCTCATCCCAAATTGAGGAATACGTAGGAGCAAAGGGAAACACCCTTGTCGACCGCAAAAAAGAAAAATATGAAAAAGGGTATAAAGGATATAAGAACATAAAAGGGAACATAAAAATCAAAGTCATGTTTGCACATTCGATTAAAGGCTGCCGTCCCTTGAGACGGGCGTGTGGGGTGCTAATACCTTCCCCGTGC
Organism: Glycine soja; assembly: GCF_004193775.1. Lineage (NCBI taxonomy): Eukaryota > Viridiplantae > Streptophyta > Magnoliopsida > Fabales > Fabaceae > Glycine > Glycine soja. The sequence goes on along the minus strand of NC_041003.1, from coordinate 22,674,249 downwards.
GTAAATACAACTCCCGAACCTTTCACTAAAAAGTTCGTAGATCGCGTCTTTTCCGGTTTTTCCGACGTTTTCCTCAAATAAACGTTGGTGGCGACTCCGCGCGTATTCCTTTCGTGGAACACGCATCCCGCGAGTCACGCGTCGCCATCCCGCCGAAGGGTAGGTTGCGACAATTGCTATGCAAGAAGAACTAAATCAATTTGAAAGAAACAATGTGTGGACACTAGTAGAAAAACCTGAAAATTATCCTGTCATAGGAACAAAATGGGTTTTTAGAAATAAATTAGATGAACATGGCATAATTATTAGAAATAAGGCTAGGTTAGTATTAAAAGGGTATAATCAAGAAGAGGGAATAGACTATGAAGAAACACATGCTCTAGTTGCAAGATTAGAAGCCATTAGAATGCTCATAGCATATGCATCCATAATGGATTTTAAGCTCTATCAAATGGATGTTAAAAGTGCTTTTCTAAATGGCTTAATTCAAGAAGAAGTATATGTTGAACAACCCCCAGGTTTTGAAATCCCGGATAAACCAAATCATGTCTATAAATTGCAAAAGGCTCTTTATGGTTTGAAACCTTGTATTTGGCTATGTTTTTATGACATTTGAACACTTAAGTATTTTTTTAATACTTGCTTAGTATGACAGAACATGATGATTATATTGACTTGCTCTTGGTTGTTTATGATTGTGTGTTTTTAAACTTAATTACTTTAATGATATATGACTAGAGGTATGCACTTTTATTTGGTTATTATGAATGACTTTCTGGATTATATGACATTCTATGAAGTATTATCTTTCTAATATTGATGAATGGTTAAGATATCTTGTTTGATTGTTTTTCTATTCTTGTGTATGTCATTTATGTTGTTTTTATATATATATTTGATCTATTCATGTTTCTTGCTTCATGATTGGTTTATATTCTTCCATAATTGTCTTGTGAATGATTAGTAGTATATGTATGTTTCATACTTGTTACGCACTTTGGATTTTTGTTGATGCCAAAGGGGGAGAGAAATAAGGATTAAATCAAGAACTCACATGAGTAATCAACTTAATGTTAAGATAAGCATAGATTCAAAAACAAAGGGGGAGAATTTATGTGAGTGATCGACTAGGAAAAAGTGTGTGTCTGTTTCTTGATTTCATAAGTTGTCATCATCAAAAAGGGGGAGATTGTAGAAGCAAAGTTTCATGGTGAATCAAAGGTGATTCAAAGGTGTTTTGATGATAACAATGATGATAACAAAAGATGATGACAAAAAGCTCAAAGATCAATCAAAGAACAACTCAAGTGAATCAAGAAAGATTCAAGGCTCAAGATCTCAAGAATCAAGATCAAGATTCAAGACTCAAGATTCAAGAATGAAGAGAAGACTCAATCAAGATAAGTATTAAAAAGTTTTTTAAAACTTTGAATAGCACATGAGTTTTTGACAAAACCCTTTACCAAAGAGTTTTTACTCTCTGGTAATCGATTACCAGATTGTTGTAATCGATTACCAGTAGCAAAATTGTTTTGAAAAAGTTTTCAAATTGAATTTACAGCGTTCCAATTATTTTCAAAAAGTTGTAATCGATTACAATGTTTTGGTAATCGATTACCAGTGCCCTTGAACGTTGAAATTCAAATTTCAATGTGAAGATTCACATCCTTTCACTCAAAAGCTTTGTGTAATCGATTACACTTATTCGGTAATCGATTACCAGTGACTGTTTCTGAATAAATCAAAAGATGTAACTCTTCAAAAAGGTTTTGACTTTTTCAAATTGGTTTTAAGTTTTTCTAAAAGTTATAACTCTTCTAAATGGTCTTCTTGACCAGACATGAAGAGTCTATAAAAACAAGGCTTTGTTTTGCATTTCAAGCATCTTAAATACTTTTCCAATCAATTCTTTACAAGCCTTGAATCTCTTTGAACTTCTTCTTCTTCTTTCTACCAAAAGCTTTCTGAAGTTTTCTAGTTTTCTAAACCTTGAAAACTTGTGCTATTCATCTTTTCATTCTCTTCTCCCTTTGCCAAAAAGAATTCGCCAAGGACTAACCGCCCGAATTCTTTTTGTGTCTCTCTTCTCCCTTTTCCAAAAGAACGAAGGACTAATCGCCTGAATTCTTTTGTGTCTCCCTTCTCCCTTGTCAAAGAATTCAAAATGACATAGTCTGAGAATTCTTTTGATTCTTCCCATTCCCAAATACAAAAGTGTTCAAAGGACTAACCGCCTGAGAATTCTTTTGTATCCCCATTCACAAAGTATCAAAGGTTTAACAGCCTGAGATCTTTGTCTTAACACATTGGAGGGTACATCCTTTGTGGTACAAGTAGAGGGTACATCTACTTGGGTTTGACTGAGAACAAGAGAGGGTACATCTCTTGTGGATCAGTTCTAGTGGAGGGTACATCCACTAGGTTCAAAGAGAACAAGGGAGGGTACATCCCTTGTGGATCTTTGCTTGTAAAAGGATTTTTACAAGGTTGAAAGAAATCTCAAGGACCGCAGGTCGCTTGGGGACTGGATGTAGGCACGGGTTGTTGCCGAACCAGTATAAAAACTCTTGTGTGTTTGTTTCCTTCTTCCCTACTCTTTTACTTTCCGTTGTGCATTTAATTTCCGCTTTTACTTTCTATTAAGTTTCTCTTCTACTCCTTATTCTCTTAACAATTTAGTAAAAGCCTTAAAAGAGTAATTTTTTAATTAGTAAAGGTTTAGGAATAATTAATTCAAACCCCGCCCCCTCCCCCGTTCTTAATTATTCTGAGGCCACTCGATCCAACAGACAATGTGTTGTTTATGTATGGGGGGACTGTTCTTTGGTTTTGTTAGTTTTGTTGGGTTTCTAGTTTAATATTTTAGGTCAATTCTGTTTGTATGTACAACTTTGCATGTTTTTCTTTGAATTATAGGTTATGTTCAAGTAATGGCTAATTGTTTTGAAAATAAAAGTCTCTTGACATTTTGTGATTTGAAATCCTTGTTTTTCCTCTACATGTCATGATAGTTTTGAAAGCTCAATTTGAAAGTGATAATTTTACCTTTGTGAGAATTTGAGCCATCATCATAATCATTTGGTGTGTTTTGCCCCATTGATTGCTTGCACAATAGCCTTGGCTTGATTCTTATTGATTCTTCCTAATTCACATGCATATTTGGAAATGATTTAGGCAATTTTGTTCTTATAAGCCTCTAGCCAAATGGACTTACCTTGAATTAATTCCTTTGATAGCCCTTTGAGCCTATGTTTCCCTTTCTTTATTTTGAAGCTCATTACAAGCCTTAAGTGAAAAACCATGATCTCACCTTAACCTTAAGAGTATGTTTGGATAGAGAATTTTAATTGAGGAAAGTAATTTATTAGAGAATTTGAATTTTTGTAATCTAGAATTCATTGTTTGCATGTTTTTTTTGTGAAGAATTTAAAATTTTGGAATTTTAAAACAGAATTTTAAACAACTAAAAATATGGAATTTCAATTTCCTTCTAAAAAGTGAGAAATTGAAATTCTCTTCTTACCGTCTTCTTCAAAAAACACCGTCTGAGATTGTGGAACATCGATCGGGCCCAGAGGAACACGTATAACTAGTACACCAATCATATCTTTTCTTTTCTTTTTCATTAATTTTTTTTCACCCTCATAATTTTAACTTTTTTTATCCAAACAAAAAATTTTGAAAATAAAATAATTTCAATTGAAGTATTTGAAATTCTTAGAATTTAAAATTTCTCAAAATTTTAAATTCCTCCATCCAAACACACTCTAAGAAATTTTGGAGCTTTGGAATTGTTTTGGGAATAAGTGTGGGGGGTTTTGTTTCATTGGATAACATGTTTTGTTGGCTATGCGTCACGATGTATTTTGGGCCATACTTGATGTACATTGTATATTGGTTAAATGTTGGACATGCTGAATGATATGTTATTTCTCAAATGCTACGCTTTAAAAAAAATTCAAGTTGAATCAATTAGAAAAAGAAAAAGAAAAGCAATAAAGTTGAGTGAATAAGATCTTAAATAGAAAAGGAATGATGAGACTCTTGATTCTACTCTTTATGTTTAAATTTTATCTTTAGGTTTTCTTATTTTTTCTAAATATGCACTTATTCCCCATTGCTCCTCTATTCCTTTGGGATTTAGCTACTTATTCCATATTTTTCCCTACCTTGTCCTTGGTCCCATTACAACCTTAAAAGACCTTTTGATCCTCATGTGCTTGTGTTTATGGGTTGATTGTCAATTTTAGAATCTTTCCAAGTTTATGTGGTGTTGGTTTTCATGGGTGCTTTGAGGGTAAATAGTAGCCTAGACACTTGAGAGATAAAGTGTATATTTTGTGAGGCTTTATCACTTGAGCTGATTAACTATTTTGTCATGATTGGGTCGCTTGGATGATTTTCATGAATGTCTTGACTCTTTGGATCTCCATGTTAGATGTTACCCATTCCTTTCATTCCTTGATGTTCATTGAGAAATATGTAAATATTTTTGTCTGTGTCTCTTTGATATCCTTGGATTTTGTTCTTTGTTTCATTTTGCCCATGAGTGCAAAAGGCTAAGTATGAGGGATTTTGATGTGCCATTATTTTCTCCTATTTTTTAACCCTTTTTGTCACCAATTTAATTACTAATTTACTCTAATTGTTAAATTTATTATTCAGTTTTATCAATTGGGCCCACTTGACTAACTTGGTGTTTAATTCAATTTTAGGATAATTATAAGCTATTAGGTTGGGCCAGATTGGACTTGAAGAGAGCAGACAATTTTATTAGATTTCATCTAATTTCATTTTTTATTGCATTCAGTTATTTTTATTTCGTTTTAGGCCAAAATAATGTAATGGGGCCCAGTGACTTTGAGTGACCCTTATAAATAGTAGCCTTGGGATTCATGTAAATTTTATTCTATTATTCAGGAGAAAATACCCAAGCTGAGTGCATGGAGTTTTAGGGTCTTACGTTTTGAGCTTTGTATTACTGTTTACGTGAATGCATTTTTCCATTTTCTACTTCTAATAGCAATTTTGTTTCTATTCCTTCTTCTGCCTTTAGTTTCATTTTCGTTTTCGGCCTTTAGCTTCATTTACGTTTCTGCTTCTAGTTTCATTTACGTTTTCTGCTTTTTTTGAACTTATGGAAGGCTAAATTTCTAGTGTTGTTTCCCTCTGAGGATGAAGCGTAACTCTCTTTGAGGTTCTATTTTTAATGTTGCTCTCCTGTCGGTTTTCCCTTCACCAATTAACCCACATGTGTTCTGTTAATCTGTGCATGCTTCGTTTTTGATTAATTGCCTCTGTGCTTAAATTACGTTCGTGCTTAATGAACAAGGGGTTAATTGGTGTATGTGTTGCTTAATAACATATTGACAACCCTAAATTGATTTTCGCTCAGTAAATTAAATTAAGGTTGGATTAAGTGGTTAACTACTAGGTGTGAAATCCTCATAACCTAGGATAAGAGAATGGCTTCTGAATCAGAGGAAATAACACGTTTTTAATACTATTAATTTTGTATTCCAATATGCTTGTTCTTAAATTCACAAAACAAACATCCCCCCCCCCCCAAATTATTACTGTTAAAACGAAGCATATTATGAACATTTGGTTAGTCATTGCTCGTTGGGAAACGACCTAGGATCACTTCCTAGTTACTGCATTCTAATGTTTATTTGATTCAGGTATGACCTCAATCACTAAGCGCATGATCCGCTGGGCGCAGCATAATTGGCTGAGCGCATAGAAGAACCTGGAAGAAGATGACCTGTACAGGTGCACTAAGTGAGAGTCAAACTCGCTAAGGGCACCACTTGCACCTATAGTCTGAGCGAAGAAGAGGCGCGCTAAGCCGAATGTCACTTAAATTAGCTAAGCAAACCAAAATGTGGCTGAGCGAACAACCAAAAATCAGCAACACTATTTAAAGCCTGCAATCAGAAATGGAAGGGAGTTCTAAAATTTTTGGCATTTCCGTTGTTCTTGGAAGCATTCATCTAAGTGGCTAAGTGGTGGAGAGAAATTCTGGTGTGAAGATCCTGAGGGACAGCAGAGATTGAAGAGGAAGTTATCATGCGGAGTATTGGATGAGAGTTTGAGTGATTGTGGGGTTTCTAGAGGTGAAGGAGACATCCTCACCACTTGTACTTCCTAATCTTTCATTTTCTCTTTTTCATATTTGTAAGAGAAGCTTCCCAGCTATGGAGAGCTAAATCCTCAGTTGGTTCTTCCTACGGGGTACTTGATGTTAATACTCTTATATCTATCTAATGATGTTGCATGTGTTCTCTGTGCTATCAGTACTTCATTTTAGTATGCTTTGGCCTTAATCATGTAGATGCATGCTCATTTAGGGTCACTCAACATTGGGAAATGGTTTGATCCTTAGAACTTGATAGGACGGGGATAATTTATCGTATTTTCATGAGGGATCGGGGTACGGTAACCTAGTTGTTGGTATGTATGTCTTAATGCAGTTCTGGTCAAGTTTAGTCCAACAAGAGGGATCTGAGGATGACGTTTGGCTAGGATTAGGCTAAAGATGCACGAGACATCGGGGTTTAGCAGTCCAGGAGACAACATAGAACATAGGAATGTTGTTAGGTAGAGAACATCTTTAGTAGCATCAGACACCCAGTAGGAAGACCAATATGTTCACCATCTGCCTTCGCACCCACCACTGCTCACCTTTTTATTTAGTTTTGATTAGTTAGTTTACACATGTGTCCATACTACACACAAACCTTTTACAACAAGATGCTTATTTACTGAACCACAGCTTTACCAAGTAAAACAAGTTCCCTGAGAGTTCGATACACGGTTCTTACCGTTTTATACTACTTGCGCGAGCCGGTGCACTTGTCAGCCATCGAACAGAGCTTGCCACCCAAGTCGCCCAGGTGAGCGGGTGGCTTACTCCATAAGTAACTTGCTCGCCCAGGCCAGCTTGGTTGCTTCTCCCCTAAGTCATCTAGTGGGCCCAGGGGCTGAGGAATGTCCAAAAATTGACCATTTTGCCCCTATCTTGAGTTTCTTGCCCATTTCCTTCCGAAACGTCGTGAAACCCTACGGATCGCATCATTATTGCTATTAAGCAGCTTAACTCGGCTGGAAAAAAACCCCATGTTGACAAAAAATTGCCCCCATTCTAAGTAGCTTGCTCATTTCTTTCCGTAACATTGCAAAACCCTAAGGATTGTGCAGTGATTGATGTTAAGCAGCTCAACTTGATCAGCAAAAATCTGCATGTTGACAAACAATTATCCCCGGACGAAATTAGGGTATGACACAGATGTAAGTGGATCCCAAGATGATGTTTTCTTGGCCTTCATTCCAATGTTTCAAATCTATGGACTTGTATTCTTTGGATTAGGATTGTTGTGTGTTGGGGTTACAACAATTTTGATGTAGAAATATGACTTCCAAGCTATGGTTGATGGCATCCAGAAGCACAAGGTGAATAACAATGGTTATCATCGGGTACTCAAAGTCATAATAGTTCAATTTTCAATTGGAAAATCAGTAAACTGTTCTAGTTATATATATCAAGGTATCAAATTACTTGTGTCAGGTGGCTCCTGCAGAACTGGAATTTGTGGTGCTAAGTCACCCCCTTGTAGTTAATGCAGCATTTATACCATGTGCTACCCTATCACATTTTCACTTTCATTTTTCATTATTTCTGACTTTCTCATGTCGTAACAATGATATGTTTGCAGAGTTGAAGATGAAGAAATTGGACTGATACCAAGGGCATATGTGGTGAGAGTAGCTAGTTCTAAACTCTCAGAAAACCAAGTCATTGAATTTGTTGCAGGCCACGTAGCTCTCTTTCCTATGATCATTTTAACTATTTTTATATGTTACTTAAAGTAAAATGGAGAGTTTTCAAGTGAGTCCAAGTCAGAAAGGTGAGTTTCATTGACACTATTCCAAAGTCAATTGCTGGCAGGATATTGGGGAAGGATTTTGTTTCTCAAAGCAAATATCAACTTGCCTCCAAGTTATGACTAACATGTATAAATGGTAGTATTAGTATTCCAAGTTATGAATCAATGTCCTAATTTGTGGGTAGCAGATGTTACTAAGGTTCTTTGTGAGCTACAACTTACTATAAAGAAAGTGAAGATATCTACTACATGTCATGGCAAAGTCATAAATATGTTTTTCATCACAGATACCAGGTTTACGATATCTTCATGAAGAGTGTAGAGTGGGTTGTATTATCCACCGTGACATAAGGTTTAGCAATATTCTCATAACTCATAATTTTGAACCTGTGGTAGGTGGTTGTTTTCCTTTCTTTGTACAACATGGTGTCATAGTTTACATATTGAAAGACACCTTTCCTTCATTATTGAATGTTCATCTCTCTATAGTTTTTTTTTTGCCTCAAATTTTCTCTTCATTAAAGTAATTGTGGACTGCTTAAAAACAATACATATGAAAGGAAAAGGGTCATCAATTTTTCTGTTTCCTAGAGATCATAATCTTAAGTGTGTGTTTTGAGATGCATCAAATGTCTGCTTCATTTTCTAATAGTATTGTAATTGTGCTGAATTATGTCATGTAAGGTTTGTGATTTTGGACTGGCAAGCAGCCTAATGGAGACACAGGTGTGGAAACTAGAGTGATTGGAACATTTGGGTAAGTGTTGTATTGATCTTGAAACAATTTCATCCTCAAATTTGTATAAGCAATGTGAGATAACAACTAACCTATGCCATTTCTATGTAGGTATCTGGTTCCTGAATATGCTCAAAGTGGCAAAATCACTGAAAAAGTTTATGTTAATTCCTTTGAGGTGGTATTGTTGGAGCTTGTTACAAGGACAAAAGTTTTGGATCTCACTAGGCCAATGGGGCAGCAATGCCTTACTGAGTGGGTAAGTCAAGAGTATGAGAATATCTAACTTGTTATGTTATTGGATTGTTGATGAAACCATTTCAAGAGAGTAAATAGTAACATTCATGACACTCCAATGGACAAACATAAAAGCTTGAATTTATTTTGTTTTTTATGACTAGCCTTGCCTAAAGACATTGTGTAAACTTTTGAATATTAAACAGGCACGACCACTGTTGGAAGAATATACCATTGAGGAATTAATTGATCCAAGGCTTGGTAACCACTATTCAAAACATGAGGTCTATTGCATGTTGCATGCTGCATCATTATGCATACAGTGCCATCCTCAATGTAGATCATGCATGTCACAGGTAAAGGAAGTTTTGAACCCTTTTTGTCAAACTTGGCTTGCTCCTAAGGACTCACAATTGTGTATTTCTTGGAACTTGATCATGTTAAACAGTTATAGGTAAATATCCTACACTGCATATAAGAAAAGGCTAACTGCATGTCTTGTTCAAAAGGATTATAACATGTTCACCGAAATATCAGGAGGCTTGTATAGTAATTCCTCACATGCGTGCACTGCACTTTCTTCCCAACTTGCTTAAGTTCCTAAAATTGCTCCAGTTTCCACTATGAAAAATGTGTGGTGTTTAAATTAATTTGTTGCAATTGCCAATAAAAGCCAAGTTTAATGGCTAGTCTTAGGCGAGACTTTAAGGTTGTTGCCTCTTTCATCTTGGGGATAAGGCTTCCTATATTTATCCTCACCCCATTGGTCATTAAATAAGGCATGAGACCCAATTTTTTTGTTATTTCCAATAAATTTCAGTCGATAGAAGAGAGTATGTTGTTTGCAATTCTCGAAAATAGTTTGAGAAGTACCTGATATAAAGATGATAAATAATGAGTGATGAGTAAGTACTGAAAACTACAAAATCACTAGTGAGACGCGCACAAGTTTGTAAGGTTGAAAGGTGCATAGAAAAATGGATAATGAGTCCCTAGTTCTTAAAATGATTTATGGCCTGCACAATTATGGGAGATGCCATGATTTCTATTGACATTGAATTGGTTGACCCTAAAATTACAGCTTGTTCCTAGGCACCTCCATTCCTTCCAACTGCAATCACAGAAGATGTCTTTGATTTGGAATTGCCTGATTTTCCTTGAGGTGGAAGTCTGAGATCAGATTATGTTTCTATCACAATAGACAATATATTTAGTCTTGCAGGACCACAAAGGTCTTCTTTATAACTTTCAGGTATTGAAATTTGAAATCTAGATAATACTATATTTGTTAAAGTTGAATTTATGGTGCTATATATTGGAGTGTCATCATAAAAGAGAAAAATAGAAGCTAGCTAAAACTAATAAGCCTATACACTTCATTTCATCTCAAATTTGCAATTTTCGTATGAATACCTCATAAATTTGAAGAATATCATTTTGTGAACGAAATTTGGATCTGCACAAGAGGAGAATAAAGCTGATCTAGGTAGGAGCAGGAACGACAAAGTTACAACATAGAAAACCCCTTCCTTCAAAGGTGATGTAATTCATTTTTCCATTGCAGAGTTAAAAGACCCACTTTCTATTAAAAATGTTATTTATTTTTTGTTTTAAAATAAAAATGTGTTATCTAATATATATATATGCCTTGTACACTTTGCAGAGGGATAGAAGGATGCGATGACATTCTGGCTACAAGTGGAAGTAATGTAAACCCATTTGCACAAGGTTTGAGGATGGATCTTCAAAGGTTTTTTTCTTTTTTTGTATGAAATTCAGAAAATGGAATGGATAAGGAGAATGAAGAAGGTGGTTGGAAGAATCACTCCTCCGGAATTAGTGTCACACACATGGTGGTGTTCCTTGATAAACCAATTTCTTGAATCATTCAAGTAACTAAGGAGATTCACTCTCACACTTTAGAAGGTGATTAAAACTCAATTCAAGGTCTGCTTTTTATTAGAAAATGTGCAGCCCATAAATAGGAATGACATCAAGTTGTTTACACAAGTGAGAAGATGAATTGATCACCAACAACAATAATTGATGGTGCCATTATACCTAATTAAAAATAGAATTAAGACAAATGATCACCAATAACACCACTTGATGGTGTCATTATACCTAATTAAACTAGAATTAAGAAACAAAAACATATGGAAAAATGCTTAGCTCTTGGTCAGCCAAGAGGCAGCCACAAGCCTAGAGTTTCCACCTTATTAAACCTTAATTTCTTTAAATTAAAACAAGCCCATAGGTGGTGAAAATCCAAAGAAAATTGACAGCCACTTTAACAAAAGTTTAGGCCTTTATTTCAACTAACAAAATGCTAATAAAACCACTCAACAAAGGTGGCACCCTCTACTCTTCTTGGAACATGGTGCAATTGACAATCCAAAGCTTCTCCACTTGTAACTTGGGCCTAAATTCAATTAGCATGGTTAACACTTGTTGAAGAGCTTCCTTGACCTTCTTTGTTCTAGCCCTTGGCATAGGTCCTCCAAGTCCTTCTAAAGGTTCCTTTCCCTTAGTCCTTGTCATTTCCTCATCACTCTCTCCCTCTTCAAAAGGATTTGTCCTCAAATCGGCTTCTCCATCTACATCAAAAAGATTTAAGTCAGACACATTAAATGTAGTACTCACATTATACTCACCGGTCAATTCAATCTTGTATGCATTGTCATTTATCCTTTCAAGTACTTGAAATGGACCATCCCTTCTTGGTTGAAGCTTGGATTTTCTTTGCTCCGGAAACCTCTCCTTTCTCATCTGAACCCAAACCCAATCTACGTGTTGGAAAACAACCTTTTTGTGCCCCTTGTTTGCTTGTCTAGCATAGCTCTCATTCCTCTTTTCAATTTGGGCCTTGACTCTTTCATGGAGCTTTTTCATATAGTCTGCTTTGGCTTGTCCTTCCTTATGCTTAAAAATTGAAATATTAGGCATTGGAAACAAATTAAGAGGAGTTAGTGGATTGAAACCATAAACAATCTCAAAAGGAGAACAACTAGTGGTGCTATGCACAACCTTATTATAAGCAAATTCAATGTGAGGTAAGCAAACTTCCCAATTTTTAAGATTCTTTTTCAAAACGTACCCAAAGTCCTATTCACAACCTCTATTTGTCCATTTATTTAAGGGTGACAAGTAGTAGAAAATAGTAACTTAGTACCCAAATTTCCCCATAAGATCCTCCAAAACTGGCTTAGGAAATTGTAGTCCCTATCACTAACAATGCTTCTTGGTAATCCATGGAGTTTCACCACTTCTTTGACGAACAAATCTGCCACATGATTAGCATTATCAAATTTCCTACAAGGAATAAAATGAGCCATTTTAGAAAACCTATCAACAACAACAAATATGGAATCCTTACCATTACTTGTTTTAGGAAGCCCTAAAACAAAGTCCATTGATAAATCAATCCATGGAGAATCCAAAATTGGTAAAGGGGTATACAAACCATGAGGCATTACCTTTGACTTGGCCTTTTTGCAAACAATACAACACTCACAAAATTTCTGCACATCTTTGTTCATGTTAGGCCAATAAAAATGCTCTTTCAATGTATGTAAGGTCCTTTGGACCCCAAAATGCCCCACCAACCCACCTTCATGGGCTTCACACACAAGCAAGTTTCTAGTAGAACACTTGGGCACACATAATTTATTTTCTTTGAAGAGGTAGCCCTCATATCTATAAAAATCATCTTTAGAAAACTTTTCACAATTTTTGAAAATTTCACCAAAGGTGTCATCTCCTTCATACATTTCTTTCAAGCAATCAAATCCAATCATTTTTGTTTCAAGTATAGAAAGCAAAAAGTGCCTCCTTGACAAGGCATCCGCAACAGTATTTCCTTTTCCCTTTTTATGTTAAATAACATAAGGAAATTGCTCAAGAAATTCCACCCATTTGGCATGCCTTTTTTTTAGCTTACCATGTCCCTTTAAGTATTTTAGGTACTCATGGTCACTATGGATCACAAACTCCTTGGGATAAAGATAGTGTTGCCTTGTTTTCAACGCTCTCACTAAGGCATACAACTCCTTATCATAAGTAGAATAGTTAAGGGTAGGACCACTTAATTTTTTACTAAAATAAGCAATTGGATGATCTTCTTGTAACAATATAGCCCCAATCCCAACATTTGAAGCATCACATTCAATTTCAAAAGATTTTGAAAAATTTGGCAAAGAAAGTGTGGGAGCATTGGTTAACTTTTGCTTAAGAGCATTGAAAGCTTCTTCTTGTTTCTCCCCCCATTTAAAAACAACATTTTTCTTAATTACCTCATTCAAAGGTGCTGCCAAGGTACTAAAATCCTTCACAAATCGCCTATAAAAACTCGCTAGGCCATGAAAACTTCTCACCTCGGTCACACTTTTAGGTGTAGGCCACTCTTGGGTATCCTTGCCTTTTCTTCATCAACTAGAACCCCTTTGAAACTCACTACAAACCCAAGAAACACAGCATGGCCTTTGCAAAAAAATTCATTTTTCAAGGTTAGCATACAATTGTTCCTTCCTAAGCACACACAACACCGATTTTAAGTGTGCAACATGCAAATCAAGGGTTGTGCTATAAACAAGGATATCATCAAAGTACACCACCACAAATTTACCAATGAATTCTCTCAAAACATGGTTCATTAATCTCATAAAAGTGCTTGGTGCATTAGTCAAACCGAAAGGCATAACCAACCATTCATATAATCCATATTTAGTTTTGAAAGCGGTTTTCCATTCATCTCCTTTTTAATCCTTATTTGATTGTAACCACTTTTCAAATCAATTTTGGAAAAGAAACAAGCACCATGCAATTCATCAAGCAAATCATTTAATTCTAGGTATTGAATACCTATATTTAATGGTAATATTGTTTAAAGCTCTACAATCGGAGCACATCCTCCAAGAACCATCTTTTTTGGAACCAAAATTACCGGGACAGCACATGGACTCATGCTATCTCTTACCTATCCCTTACCAATGAGTTCTTCCACTTGTCTTTGGATCTCCTTGGTCTCTTGAGGGTTGCTCCTATAAGCTGGCCTATTAGGCAAAGAAGCTCCCGGCATGAGATCAATTTGATGCTCATTTACCCTCAATGATGGCATACTTGGAACACTTGATGGAAACACCTCCTCAAATTCCTGCAAAAGAGTTTTCACACTAGAAGGCAATGCAAAGTTGTCAAAAGTGTTAGTGGTCAAAACATAATTTTTGCAAATCAACAAGTATAGGGGCTGTTTTGAATGAAACAACCCTTTTGACCTCTCCTTTTGTAGCTTGAAATTCTCCCTCACTTCAAGTGTTTCACTCATCTTTTTTCTCTCTTGTGTTTCCCTCTTTTTGTCCTCACTTTTTGAACTCTCAAGTGTTTGGCTCTCTTTTTCTTTTTATCTCTTTTCTTGAAGAATTTTCTCTCTCATTTTTCTTTGATCCTCACACACTTCTTGTGGACTCAATGGTTTGAGCACTATCTTTTTGCCTTGATACGTGAAAGAGATCTTGTTGATGAAACCATCATGATTAGCCCTCTTATCAAATTGCCATGGTCTCCCCAAGAGTAAGTGGCTGGCCTCCATAGGAACAACATCACAAAGCACCTTATCATTGTACTTCCCAATGGAAATATCCAACTCCACTTGCTTCCTTACTTGCACCTCTCCATCCTCACTAAGCCATTGAAGCTTATACAGCCTAGGATGTGGTTTTGTGACTAAATTCAATTTAGACACAAGTCTTGCACTTGCCACATTGGTACAACTCCCTCCATCAATGATCACCATGCAAACTTTGCCATTGATCAATCATCTAGTGTGGAAAATGTTTTCTCTTTGAGTTTCCTCCAAAGACTTCAATTGATGGCCAAGTAACCGCCTAATCATCAACAATTCTTCCTCTAGTGTTTTCTCCACTTCCTTCTCATCATCCTCACTCTCTTCTCCCTTTTCAACTTCGGACTCACTAATGTACTCTCCATCTCTAAGAAATCATGGCTTTCTTGTTAGGGCATTCATATGCATAATGTCCCAAGCCTTGGCACTGAAAACACTTCACATCCCAACTCTTTTTTGAAGACTGTTCTTGGAATTTTGGAGGAGTTTTCGATGGTATAGGTGTTGCATTAGAGGTGGCAGCCTCTTTACTCTTGTCCTTCCAACTAGAAGAGCCATAATTAGTGGAACTCATTTTGGCCACACCTTTCCTCTTCAATTGTTGCTCTACTCATATTGTTTTGTAAAGCAAATCCTCCATTTCAACAAATTCCTGCAGCTCAACAACATCACGGATATCACTATTTAAACCACTAAGAAATCTAGCCTTAGTTACCTCTTCATCCTCTTCTATCTTGGCTTGAATCATGAGCACCTCCACTTCTTTATAGTATTCCTCAACGCCTTTGCTACCTTGGGACAACTTTTGAAGTTTGAATTTTAAGTCCCTAGTATAGCTTGTCGGCACATACCGCTTCCTCATGATCCTTTTCATCTCAACCCAAGTTTCCACCAAAGGCTCCTCATTTCTAGCTCTCTCTCCCTTTGCAATTTGTTACACCACACAAGAGCATAATCCGAGAATTCCGCAGCTGCTAGCTTCAATTTTTGGGCCTCCTCATAGGTGTTACATGAGAAGATATGCTATATCTTGAGCTCCCACTCCAAATATGCCTCCGGATCACTTTTGCCTTTAAAGGGAGGAATGTTAAGCTTGACTCCTTCAATTCGGTTTGGCCTTGGACCACCACCATTTCCTCCTCTCCTTTCTTCCTCATGACGTTCACGATTCTCTAATCACTCAATTCTTTCATACAACTCCTCGTTGTTCTCTCTCAATAGTTTTGCATTTGAGAATTGAGAGCATCCAACAAGAATCTTTGTGCCCCATCTAATTGATGTTCACCACCACCTGACATATTCAAAATAAAAATTATAATAGTTATAAAGAAAATAGAACCTCACCACACTCAAGTGTAACTCTCAAATATGGCTTTTTTTTTTAATTTTGTACACTCTTGCCTTTTTCCACTCTAGAATTCTCCTTGAGTTCTAAAGCAATTCAAGAGAAAGTTTACACAAAGTTCAACCACCAATTTGTGACAAAGAAAAGGCTTAGGGTTAGGCTAACAAAGGCTTAGAACAAGGACAAAAAATTCCAGCAACTACACAATGGGATTTTTTTGAAGGAATTAAACTTCATAATGGTAATTCAAACCTTCTAAGAACCAATTATATTACCTTCAAGAATTTTTGAAAGCTATTATAGCATGAACAATTCAGCCCAAATAGTATTTTTTTAAAATAAGTTTCTACCCTTTTTTTAAACAAGAAAATAAAGGCCTAAGTTTTGCAATGGTTCAGCCTCAATAAAAAAAAATAGCATGAACAAGGTAATATAAAATGGAAAGGAAGAAATTAGAAGGATGTTATTGTTAGTCGGTGAACACGACTAACTTTTGTGTATAAAACTTGCGTATATTGTATCAAACTCCTCCAATTTATGGTTGTTTTGTAGTGTTGTAATTACTTTTTGTTAAAGATAGGTAATAAATACTTAGTACTTCCATTTTGTGTGTTTAATAATCATTTTCTCTCAATTTCAGGATAATTAGGCAAGTTTTGAAGTGCAGATTTTCACCCTCTCGCTAAGCCAATCTGCTGGCTTAACGAGCCATCCACTGAGCGCAACAATCCATGACTAAGTGCGAGGAAGAATCTGGAAGAAGGATGAGCTGTGCATGTTCACTGAGCGAATGGTCATCCCGCTAAGCGCACCGCTTTAGTCCATCTGCTGAGCGAGAAAAGCCGTGCTAAGCCAAAATTCACTAATGCACGCTAAGCGGTTCAGAATTGCGCTAAGCGTGTTCGGCATTCAGAAAGTGCACTGGATCGCACAAGTAGTATAAAATGGTAAGAACCGAGTATCGAACACTCGGGGAACTTGTGTTATTTGGTAAGCTATTTCAGCAAATAGGTGTCTGGTGTGTAAAGGTAATTGTGAATATGAACAGGTGTATAAACTATCTGTGCAAAAAGAAATAAAATCACGCGAGAGAAATGATGTGTAAAAATAAGTAGAGAACACGTTGGTCTTCCTAATAGGTGCCTAATGCTAAAAAGATATTCTCTATCTAACAATGCTCATGTGTTCTTATGGTGTCTCCTGAGATACTAAACCCCGATTCCTCATGATAGTTTAGCTTAATCCTGATCAAGCATCGTCCGCAGATTCCTCTTGTAAGACTAAACTCAACCAAGACCGCATTAAGACACACATACTCAACTAAATTATCGCACCCCGATTCCTCTTGAAAACATGACAACTCAGCCCTGCACTATCAAGGACTATAGAGTTAGACCAGTTTCCACATTTGAATGACCCTAACAAAGCATGCATCTACGTGATCAATGTAACATCCTGGAAATTTCTACCCGGAATTTTTGAAAACGATGTATTTTGAATGATTATATATATATAAGTATGATTCAGTGTATATGCCTATATGTTCTTGGTAGAAGTAGGGATAGTGGGGGCAAGATACGCGGATTAGACTAATTAAGGAAGAGAAGTCCATAACTGGGAGGTTATGGGTTAATTCTTAATTAATTAGTCTAAAAATCATCGTTTTGCGTGCAACTTAAAATTTAACAAAACCAACCTCTGAACCACGCTCGGGGTTTTATTCTGAGCGTTTTGATATATATATTGATTACTTTCAAAAATTGGCCCCGACGGACGCAGAGAAACGCGAGGAACTGGAACCAGAGAAATGGCACGCAAACCGAGGCAAGATTTTAGCGTTCCAAAGGTCAGTTTTTTCTCACTTTTTGTGGCTGAGTATGGGTCACAATCAAAAGAGAAAGTGGGCCCTTTTTTGCTCCATTCAAATGGAGACATGTGGCATAGCTTAAATAAAATAATAAGAAAAGAGGAAAAAGCCTTTTAAAACCAAAGAGCAACTCTCTCTCTCTTCACTCAGCAGAAAAAAGAAAATTCAGAAGCTCTCCCTCTCTCTCACGCAGCCTTCTTCTTCTTTTCTCTCATCCACCATTGAACCTCCAAACAAAGCTCCAACCTTTGGCCATCATTTCTGCTCCAAATCGTGAAAGGAGGGCATTTTCGGAGTCGTGAAGCGCGTCTGTACGTGTGGGACTTCAAAATTTCAGGTTTGGGTGGACTTCTTTCCCTCTTGATTTTCGTGGGTATGGGGTTTTGGGAGATATGATGGGTAGTTTTGCTAGTTTTCTGCTTCATGATAGTTATTTGTGAAGACACTTGTTGAAAGCATGTTGAACTTGCCATGTTTGGATGAGTTAAGCTTACCCATTCAGTTTTAGGTTTTTTATGATGATGCTTGTGATGTTTATGTGCTGAAATTGCTTATGGAAAACTGTTAGAAATGAAGGATAGAGTTAACCTAGGGTTAGAAAGTGAGAATGTAGTGTTATGAGTGGAAAAAGAGTGAGGCTTTGAGAGTTGGAAGGTTAAATCTGGATTCTGTGGTAAATGGAGGTTAAAGTGAGTTAATCCTAGCTTGAAATATCATTTAGGACATATGAGAAAGCTTGGACTGTGCTAGAGAGAAAAACAAATGACCAAAGTGAACCAAGAGCCATTTTCTAGGGCAAAATTGGGTGTTGAGGAGTCAAATTTTGATTCGGTGGAATTTTAGGTGTAAATCCAGTTTGAGCAAGTTTAGATTGATGTTATAAACTTGTGTGAGGTGAGAGTTTGCTCCAAATTTACCTCATTCTCAATTTCACTTCTCAAACCTAGAAAACCCATTGAATTGAGGGGTGTTGGACACCTAGATTCTGTGTTGTTGTGCTTTAAAGCTTGACTTTGGTTTAGACATGATTGATACATGATTTGGGACTTGTAGGATTTGATTTGGGTAAGATTGGATGAGAGGAAGTGTGATTTTCGAAATCTGCACTTATGCAGAATTTTGCTGTCAAATAGGTGCAGCAGAATTTTGGCTTTGTGCAGAAAAATGCTTGTGTGTGATGGGCTGTGGAAAGAGTAGTACAGAATGAGTTCTGGACGTTTGCTAGTAGATCCCAACGGTCACAATGTAGGCTTAAGTACTAGAGACTTCCAGTAAAATTTTCGAGTCGATCCAACGGTTAACAAATTGGAAGGAAGGAATTGTTACTGGGGTCTTTAAGTGAGAAAAGCTGTGATTTTGGTTGGTGTTTTGGGCAGAGTTTTCTGCCTTTGCCCTGTTTTATTTGTTGTGATAGTTTGTGTTGTTTGAATGTTGAATTACTTGGATGTTAGGAAGCTTGGGAGGATTGATGGGGACCCGGTGTTGAGAGAAACGAGGATATTGGCTACGTGGGAGTACGTGAGCTCAGTTGGAGGTGGGCAACAGGGGATGGTGGCTTTATGCGCGATTTGTGGATGTGGAAAACTTGTTGTGCACCATCGCCCGACCGCCACCTAGTACCACATGTGATGGGTACCCCATAATCCTACAAGCTTGAGATGAGGAAGTGTAGAAGGGTGAAACTTCCTGCTTTTATTTGTTGACCACAGAGTGGTACCTGGAGATATGTCGCGGGGGTCAGGAGACCTTGGGGACGTCAGGTGGGGTGCTATTGCCCAAAACCAAGCTTGACCAATCCCGACCCAACCCGGGCATAGTCAGTCAGTGAGAACCTGTGATGTACCTAAACAGGCAAGCTCCTGGCAGTCAACAGATAAAAGGAACATGGACCACAAAGCAAGGAGGCTGGTGGTGGCTGGCCAGCTATGAACTTGATTGATATATGAGATATGGCCTCTGGTAATCGATTACCAAGGGTGGGTAATCGATTACAAGGCTTAAAAATGAAGACAGGAGGCTAAGATAGTCTCTGGTAATCGATTACCAGGCTTGAAAACGAGGTCAGGAAGCTAGGAGAGCTTCTGGTAACCGATTACCAAGGGGTGTAATCGATTACCAGGCTTAAAAAGGGAACTGGGAGATGGTGGAGGCCTCTGGTAATCGATTACCAGCCTGTGTAATCGATTACACAGAGGAATGGGTCACTGGTAATCGATTACCAGGTATGTGTAATCGATTACACAGTGCCTTTTTCAGGTTTTCATGTCCTGAGGCTGTGTAATTCGAGTTTAGCCTCTGGTAATCGATTACCAAGGCTGTGTAATCGATTACCAGAGATGAAAAGCCTTAAGATACCCCTTTTACTTGCATGTAATGGTTATGAGATGAATTGTGTGCGGCGTAGTTAGATTCTCGTGAAAGAGTCTACCCCTTTCTCTTCTTTCTTGTAGATCGTGATGGCGGCGCAACTAATCCATGATCGAGTAGAGATGGAGTGCCTAGAGGGAGCTTGGGAGACCCTCGAAGGCAACGCGAAGTGCTGATTTCGGGGCACCATTCGATTCACGGCTACTTCTTTGGTGCATCTAGATGAACCTGCACGGACGCTTCAGCGCACAGTGGAATGGATACTACCCACGCCTACACCATATCGTCTAGTGGAGCCCGTCCAAGTGATCGAGGTAACGTCATCCGAGGAAGACCCTGAGGAGGATCTGGAGGAGCTACCTCCTGAGCCTGCTGTGGATGCCCTTGACTTTCTAGAGGGTGATGAGGATCCACTTCTTGAGGTGGATTCTCCCAAGGAAGTCATGTCGGCATCTGAGGCAGACTCTACAGAGGATAGTGGCCCGGGGGAGATGGCGATCAGCGGAGGCTCTTCATCCTAGTGGACAGCTCTTTGGATTAGTTTTGTATACTTTTGAGGGTGGGTGTATCTAGGACTAACTGTTAGGTTTACTCTTTTGTTTTTGTATGGGTAGACCTGTTGTATAGGAATTTGATGATTGTATACATGTGGCTGAAGCCATCACTGTGGACACCTTTGCTCTGGATGACACTATATATATTTTGTAAAACTCCCATATTTTGGACAGCTTTAAATGATGAATGTATTTATGATCAATCTTGTTATTTGAAAAGAAAGCATTTGCAACTTTATTTGTAAAAGAGTTTATCGACCGTTTTTTATTCTTCTATTTTCACGTGACGACCTAAAGTAATGACTAGTATATTCTTCCTTTTGAAACAGCAAATTAGTTTAGAGATTATGAGCGGTAAGAAAGAAACGACTCCGAATAGAGTTATGAACTGGCCATTCAGGACTCTATAGTGAGTATTTTCCTTCTAAACCTAGTTATGGTGAAAAGAGAAAGAAATGAAAAAGAAAAAGAAGAAAAAAAAATTACCATGGTTTTTGTTATTTAAATTATTACTATCAAACCAGTCATTAATTTAGGGACGCCACAATTGGTGGTATCAGAGCAAAAGTTGGATTCTAGTGAACCTGTTTATGGTCTTGCTGTGTGAATGTTGTGTATCTCTAAAACTTGGAAGTAGGTTTTGGGGAGTGACGTTAAGTCACACATTGTGTGTATTTCTGCCTTCTTGTCTTGAGCATGGATGTGTGACTGATTCATAGGGTTGTTGTGTGTATAAGTATGTATAAAGAGAAGGATGTTGCTATAACTGCCATAGCCTGTGTGGTACACTCTCTCATTAGGATTTCTTGGGTACTAATAGTTTCCCTACAGGTTAGGTATGGCAGGACGTGGTAGGGATCAGAACCGTGATGTCCTCGACCGCATCACCGTTGTGCTGGAAACTCTAGTGCAGGAACGTGATGTGGAGCCGGTGGAGTATCAGGGACTCATGGCTTTCCGTAAGAACCACCCGCCAAAGTTCAATGGAGACTATGATCCGGAAGGTGCTAGGTTGTGGTTAGCTGAGACGGAAAAGATTTTCGAGGCGATGGGTTGCCTTGAGGAGCATAAGGTTCTTTATGCGACATTTATGCTCCAAGGGGAGGCCGAGAATTGGTGGAAGTTCGTGAAGCCTTCATTTGTTGCACCTGGAGGCGTGATTCCTTGGAATGCCTTCAAGGACAAGTTCCTGGAGAATTACTTTCCACGAGATCTCAGGAAGCGGAAGGCGAGGGAATTTCTGGATTTGAAGCAAGGAAACATGTCTGTTGGAGAGTACACGGCCAAGTTTAATGAGCTTCTGCAGTATTGGCCCCAATACCAAGATGCTCGGAATGAGGAAGATTTATGTGCTCAGTTTGAGAATGGGCTTCGGTTGGAGATCCAACAGGCGGTTAGTTATATGCAGATCACAGATTTTAATCAGCTAGTGACAAAGTGCAGGATTTTTGTGGACAAGATGAAGGAGAGGCAAGCTAGAGGCGTTGGAGAACCTCAGAGAAACCATCCTTTTAGAGGAAATAGTAACAAGAGGATGAAGCCGTATGCTAGCAACAAGGGGAAGCAACCTATGGCTACCTCCAACATGAGCCAGTCAAGGGGGACTGGGGTACAGTGCTTTCAGTGTGGAGGACCGCATATTAAGAGAAATTGCCCACAGCTCCAGTAGACGCAGGAGAACCGTTGTTATGTGTGTGGTAAGGTGGGCCATTATGCTCGAGAATGTAGGGTGACCGGGAGACCGACGGTGACCGCCAATTCCAACATCGTCAATCGTGGGCCCACTAATTCCACAAGGAGCGGTAATGTTAGCAACAACAACACTAGTGGTGGAAGACCATAAGTACCCTCTCGGGTATTTGCTATGAGTGGTTCAGAAGCGGCTGCCTCCGACGATTTGATACGGGGTAAGTGTTTGATTGCTGATAAACTACTAGATGTACTTTATGATTCGGGTGCCACGCATTCTTTCATATCTCATGCATGTGTGGAGAGGTTGGGGTTATGTGCGACGGAGTTACCATATGATATGGTGGTGTCTACTCCGACGAGCGAGCCTGTAACCACCTCTCGGGTGTGTTTGAAGTGTCCTATAATTGTTAAGGGTCGATCTTTTATGGCGGACTTGATTTTCCTACCTTTAGCTCATCTAGATGTGATCTTAGGGATGGATTGGTTATCTACTAACCATATCTTTCTAGACTGCAAGGAGAAGATGCTAGTGTTTGGTGGAGATGTAGTTCCAAGTGAATCTTCGAAAGGGGATGCGGCCAACGAAGGAACGGGGGATTTTCGAAATTACTTGGTGTTGTTCTCTATGTATGTGGAAGAGGACACTGAAGTTAGTAGTATACCGATGGTGTCGGAATTTCCAGAAGTTTTTCCTGACGACATTTGTGAATTGCCACCTGAGAGAGAAGTGGAATTCATTATTGACTTGGTGCCTGGGGCAAATCCAGTGTCGATCGCGCCTTATAGAATGTCTCCGGTAGAACTAGCAGAGGTGAAGGCACAAGTGCAGGATCTTTTGAGCAAACAATTTGTTCGTCCAAGCGCATCACTGTGGGGAGCGCCAGTCTTGTTGGTTAAGAAGAAGGATGGAAGTATGAGAATGTGTGTAGACTACCGGCAGCTAAACAAGGTCACTATCAAGAACAAATATCCTCTACCAAGGATAGATGATTTGATTGACCAATTGAAGGGAGCGACGGTATTTTCGAAGATAGATTTGCGATCGGGGTATCATCAAATCCGAGTTAAGAAGGAAGATATCCCAAAAACTGCGTTTCGGACCCGGTATGGGCACTACGAGTATTTAGTCATGCCATTTGGAGTGACTAATGCTCCGGCTATTTTCATGGACTATATGAACCGTATATTCCATGATTACTTGGATCAGTTTGTGGTTGTGTTCATTGATGATATCCTAGTGTATTCGAGGAATAAGGAGGAGCATGAGAAGCACTTGAGGATTGTGTTGCATATCCTGAGGGATAGGAAGTTGTTCGCCAAACTGTCAAAATGTGACTTTTGGTTGGAGAAAGTGCAGTTCTTGGGGCACGTGATTTCTAAGGACGGGGTTGCGGTAGATCCGAACAAGGTGGAGTCGGTTATGGAGTGGCAACAACCGACAACTCCAACGGAGGTTCGAAGCTTCTTGGGGTTGGCTGGCTATTATAGAAAATTCATTGAGGGATTTTCTAAATTGGCATTTCCCCTAACTAAGTTGACTCGTAAGAACGAGAAGTTTGTCTGGAATGAGAAGTGTGATCAAAGTTTCCAAGAGTTGAAGAGGCGGTTGATGACAGCACCAGTGTTAATTTTACCCGACCCTAAGAGACCATTTGAAGTGTATTGCGATGCAAGCGGGCAAGGTCTGGGGTGTGTGCTGATGCAAGGGGGAAGAGTAGTGGCTTATGCTTCACGTCAATTACGTCCGCATGAAGTAAACTATCTGACCCATGACTTGGAACTAGCAGCGGTGGTCTTTGCTTTAAAGATTTGGAGGCATTATTTGTACGGTACTCGTTTTGAAGTTTTCAGTGATCACAAGAGTCTCAAATACTTGTTCGATCAGAAGGAACTCAATATGAGGCAACGAAGATGGATGGAGTTCCTCAAGGATTATGATTTTGGACTTTCCTACCATCCAGGAAAGGCTAATGTAGTAGCCGATGCGCTAAGCCGGAAATCTTTACATGTTGCGACTATGATGAGTTTGGAGCAGAGATTGATAGAGGAGTTCCGAGATTTGAATCTAGCAATCGAGGTACGACCCAAGAGCTTATTTGTGGGAGCGTTGTAGATCACCAATGAATTCGTAGATCACATACGCGAGGCCCATGAGGACGACCCGTGTTTGCAAGGCAAGGTGTTAGATGTAATAGGGGATAAGGGTGTGGAGTTTGAGAAGGACACAACCGGGTTAATTAGATTCAAGGGGAGGATATGTGTGCCATCTTTAGATGATTTGAAAGTTAAGATCTTGGAAGAAGCGCATAAAAGTCGTCTTAGTTTCCACCCAGGAACGACTAAGATGTACCAAGATTTGAAGAGAAGTTTTTGGTGGCATGGCATGAAGAAAGATGTAGCTGAATATGTAGCGAGGTGTTTGACATGTCAAAAGGCTAAGGCTGAGCACCAGCGACCATCAGGAGAATTGAAGCCATTGGAAATTCCGGAATGGAAATGGGAGAGCATATCTATGGATTTTGTATCTAGTTTACCCAAGACTAGTCGTGGACATGATGCTGTGTGGGTCATAGTAGATCGACTCACCAAATCTGCTCATTTTATTCCGGTGAATATGAAGTATAGAATGGAGAAGCTAGTAGAGTTGTACATCAAAGAAGTAGTAAGGTTGCATGGAATTCCTTCTAGTATTGTATCAGACAGGGATCCGAGGTTCACTTCGCGATTTCGGACAAGTCTACAAGAAGCCTTGGGGACAAAGCTGAAGCTTAGTTCAGCTTATCATCCTCAAACAGATGGTCAGACTGAACGAACCATTCAGACCCTAGAGGATCTACTTCGGGCATGTATTATAGAGCAACAAGGTAGCTGGATGGATTGTTTGCCATTGATTGAGTTTACTTACAACAATAGCTACCAAGCCAGTATTGGTATGGCTCCTTTTGAAGCTTTATATGGACGAAAGTGCAAAACTCCTATTTGTTGGTACGATGATGGAGAAGCAGTATTTCTTGGACCTGAAATGCTACAACAGATTAACGAACAAGTGAAATTGATTCAAGAGAAGATAAAAGCATCTCAGGATAGGCAGAAGAGCTATTATGATAGAAGGAGGAAGCCACTAGATTTTCAGGAAGGAGAACATGTGTTTTTGAAGGTTTCTCCCGTAACCGGGGTTGGAAGAGCTCTCAAATCTAGGAAGTTGACGCCAAAGTATCTAGGTCCGTATCAGATTTTAAAGAAGATTAGGCCTGTAGCTTATCATATCGCCTTACCTCCGAGTTTATCGAATTTGCATCCTGTGTTTCATGTCTCTCAACTGAGAAGGTACAACCTGGATCCATCACATATACTTGCAGTGGACGAGGTACAGGTGAAGGATAACCTCACCTATAAAGCACAACCTCAGAAGGTCACTGACCGAAGAATGAAGTCGTTGAGAGGAAAGGAGATCGCGTTGGTGAAGGTGCAGTGGGGAACCGATGAGGGTGATTGTACATGGGAGTTGGAGGATAGGATGAGAGAATTGTACCCAAGTTTTTTCATAGAGTAGTTAATTTCGGGGACGAAATTCCTAAAAGGGTGGGAGTATTGTAACATCCTGGAAATTTCTACTCGGAATTTTTGAAAACGATGTATTTTGAATGATTATATATATATAAGTATTATTCAGTGTATATGCCTATATGTTCTTGGTAGAAGTAGGGATAGTGGGGGCAAGATACGCGGATTAGACTAATTAAGGAAGAGAAGTCCATAACTGGGAGGTTATGGGTTAATTCTTAATTAATTAGTCTAAAAATCATCGTTTTGTGTGCGACTTAAAATTTAACAAAACCAACCTCTGAACCACGCTCGGGGTTTTATTCTGAGCGTTTTGATATATATATATATTGATTACTTTCAAAAACTGGCCCCGACGGACGCAGAGAAACGCGAGGAACTGGAACCAGAGAAATGGCACGCAAACCGAGGCAGGATTTTAGCGTTTCAAAGGTCAGTTTTTTCTCACTTTTTGTGGCTGAGTATGGGTCACAATCAAAAGAGAAAGTGGGCCCTTTTTTGCTCCATTCAAATGGAGACATGTGGCATAGCTTAAATAAAATAATAAGAAAAGAGGAAAAAGCCTTTTAAAACCAAAGAGCAACTCTCTCTCTCTTCACTCAGCAGAAAAAAGAAAATTCAGAAGCTCTCCCTCTCTCTCACGCAGCCTTCTTCTTCTTTTCTCTCATCCACCATTGAAGCTCCAAACAAAGCTCCAACCTTTGGCCATCATTTCTGCTCCAAATCGTGAAAGGAGGGCATTTTCGGAGTCGTGAAGCGCGTCTGTACGTGTGGGACTTCAAAATTTCAGGTTTGGGTGGACTTCTTTCCCTCTTGATTTTTGTGGGTATGGGGTTTTGGGAGATATGATGGGTAGTTTTGCTAGTTTTCTGCTTCATGATAGTTATTTGTGAAGACACTTGTTGAAAGCATGTTGAACTTGCCATGTTTGGATGAGTTAAGCTTACCCATTCAGTTTTAGGTTTTTTATGATGATGCTTGTGATGTTTATGTGCTGAAATTGCTTATGGAAAACTGTTAGAAATGAAGGATAGAGTTAACCTAGGGTTAGAAAGTGAGAATGTAGTGTTATGAGTGGAAAAAGAGTGAGGCTTTGAGAGTTGGAAGGTTAAATCTGGATTCTGTGGTAAATGGAGGTTAAAGTGAGTTAATCCTAGCTTGAAATATCATTTAGGACTTATGAGAAAGCTTGGACTGTGCTAGAGAGAAAAACAAATGACCAAAGTGAACCAAGAGCCATTTTCTAGGGCAAAATTGGGTGTTGAGGAGTCAAATTTTGATTCGGTGGAATTTTAGGTGTAAATCCAGTTTGAGCAAGTTTAGATTGATGTTATAAACTTGTGTGAGGTGAGAGTTTGCTCCAAATTTACCTCATTCTCAATTTCACTTCTCAAACCTAGAAAACCCATTGAATTGAGGGGTGTTGGACACCTAGATTCTGTGTTGTTGTGCTTTAAAGCTTGACTTTGGTTTAGACATGATTGATACATGATTTGGGACTTGTAGGATTTGATTTGGGCAAGATTGGATGAGAGGAAGTGTGATTTTCGAAATCTGCACTTATGCAGAATTTTGCTGTCAAATAGGTGCAGCATAATTTTGGCTTTGTGCAGAAAAATGCTTGTGTGTGATGGGCTGTGGAAAGAGTAGTACAGAATGAGTTCTGGACGTTTGCTAGTAGATCCCAACGGTCACAATGTAGGCTTAAGTACTAGAGACTTCCAGTAAAATTTTCGAGTCGATCCAACGGTTAACAAATTGGAAGGAAGGAATTGTTACTGGGGTCTTTAAGTGAGAAAAGCTGTGATTTTGGTTGGTGTTTTGGGCAGAGTTTTCTGCCTTTGCCCTGTTTTATTTGCTGTGATAGTTTGTGTTGTTTGAATGTTGAATTACTTTGATGTTAGGAAGCTTGGGAGGATTGATGGGGACCCGGTGTTGAGAGAAACGAGGATATTGGCTACGTGGGAGTACGTGAGCTCAGTTGGAGGTGGGCAACAGGGGATGGTGGCTTTATGCGTGATTTGTGGATGTGGAAAACTTGTTGTGCACCATCGCCCGACCGCCACCTAGTACCACATGTGATGGGTACCCCATAATCCTACAAGCTTGAGATGAGGAAGTGTAGAAGGGTGAAACTTCCTGCTTTTATTTGTTGACCACAGAGTGGTACCTGGAGATATGTCGCGGGGGTCAGGAGACCTTGGGGACGTCAGGAGGGGTGCTATTGCCCAAAACCAAGCTTGACCAATCCCGACCCAACCCGGGCATAGTCAGTTAGTGAGAACCTGTGATGTACCTAAACATGCAAGCTCCTGGCAGTCAACAGATAAAAGGAACATGGACCACAAAGCAAGGAGGCTGGTGGTGGCTGGCCAGCTATGAACTTGATTGATATATGAGATATGGCCTCTGGTAATCGATTACCAAGGGTGGGTAATCGATTACAAGGCTTAAAAATGAAGACAGGAGGCTAAGATAGTCTCTGGTAATCGATTACCAGGCTTGAAAACGAGGTCAGGAAGCTAGGAGAGCTTCTGGTAACCGATTACCAAGGGGTGTAATCGATTACCAGGCTTAAAAAGGGAACTGGGAGATGGTGGAGGCCTCTGGTAATCGATTACCAGCCTGTGTAATCGATTACACAGAGGAATGGGTCACTGGTAATCGATTACACAGTGCCTTTTTCAGGTTTTCATGTCCCGAGGCTGTGTAATTCGAGTTTAGCCTCTGGTAATCGATTACCAAGGCTGTGTAATCAATTACCAGAGATGAAAAGCCTTAAGATACCCCTTTTACTTGCATGTAATGGTTATGAGACGAATTTTGTGCGGTGTAGTTAGATTCTCGTGAAAGAGTCTACCCCTTTCTCTTCTTTCTTGTAGATCGTGATGGCGGCGCAACTAATCCATGATCGAGTAGAGATGGAGTGCCTAGAGGGAGCTTGGGAGACCCTCGAAGGCAACGCGAAGTGCTGATTTCGGGGCACCATTCGATTCACGGCTACTTCTTTGGTGCATCTAGATGAACCTGCACGGACGCTTCAGCGCACAGTGGAGTGGATACTACCCACGCCTACACCATATCGTCTAGTGGAGCCCGTCCAAGTGATCGAGGTAACGTCATCCGAGGAAGACCCTGAGGAGGATCTGGAGGAGCTACCTCCTGAGCCTGCTGTGGATGCCCTTGACTTTCTAGAGGGTGATGAGGATCCACTTCTTGAGGTGGATTCTCCCGAGGAAGTCATGTCGGCATCTGAGGCAGACTCTACAGAGGATAGTGGCCCGGGGGAGATGGCGATCAGCGGAGGCTCTTCATCCTAGTGGACAGCTCTTTGGATTAGTTTTGTATACTTTTGAGGGTGGGTGTATCTAGGACTAATTGTTAGGTTTACTCTTTTGTTTTTGTATGGGTAGACCTGTTGTATAGGAATTTGATGATTGTATACATGTGGCTGAAGCCATCACTGTGGACACCTTTGCTCTGGATGACACTATATATGTTTTGTAAAACTCCCATATTTTGGACAGCTTTAAATGATGAATGTATTTATGATCAATCTTGTTATTTGAAAAGAAAGCATTTGCAACTTTATTTGTAAAAGAGTTTATCGACCGTATTTTATTCTTCTATTTTCACGTGACGACCTAAAGTAATGACTGGTATATTCTTCCTTTTGAAACAGCAAATTAGTTTAGAGATTATGAGCGGTAAGAAAGAAACGACTCCGAATAGAGTTGTGAACTGGCCATTCAGGACTCTATAGTGAGGATATTCCTTCTAAACCTAGTTATGGTGAAAAGAGAAAGAAATGAAAAAGAAAAAGAAGAAAAAAAAATTTACCATGGTTTTTGTTATTTAAATTATTACTATCAAACCAGTCATTAATTTAGGGACGCCACAATCAAGGTAAAGGAAACTGAAATGAAAAGCAGATAGCACAGAGAACACACAAAACATCATTAAATAGATAGAAATATATTTACATCAGGTACCTACAGGGAAGATCCAACAGAGGATTTAGCTTTCCATACCAAGAAGCCTTCTTAACAACAAAGAGAAGAACAAGATGAAAGATTGCAAAACTACAAGTGGTGAGGATGTCTCCTTCACCTCTAGGATCTCACAATCACTCACAAACTCATCTCAAGCTCTCAAACCGGCTCCTGCTTCAAGCTCTGGTCTCTGCAGATCTTCACACAACAAAATCTCTCAAAACTCTCTAGAACTTGGACCTTTCTCTCTCTAGAAACCCTAGACATGCAAATCTCTGAATCCCAGTCCAAACTCTCTTCACAAAATCTGATTTCAGGCTTAAATAGGTGGCCTTGCTCGTGCTCATGCGCTTAGCGCACTTATGGACCGCTTAGCGCACATTAGTGAATTTCGGCTTAGCGTGTGCCTTTCTCGCTTAGCGGGCGAACTGAAGCGGTGCGCTTAGTGAGATGAAGCGGTGCGCTTAGCGAACCTGTATAGCTCATTTTCTTCCAGAGTCTTCTTCGCGCTTAGCCCAAGAGTGTTGTGCTTAGTGGACGCTCGCTAAGCCAGTAGATTGGCTTAGCGAGAAGGTGAAAAACAACACTTTCAAAAACTTGCCTAATTAACCTAAAATTGAGAGAAAATGATTATTAAACACACAAAATGAAAATATAAGTATTTATTACCTATACATAACAGAAAATACTTATAACACTACAAAATAACCATAAATTAAGAGAGTTTGATACAATTTATACAAGTTTTATACACAAAAGTTAGTCATTTTCACCGACTAACAACTCCCCCAAATTTACAGTTTTGCTTGTCCTTAAGCAAAAAGAGAACAGCTCACTTGCCCTCAAGTGACAATGACATGTAGTGACTATGTACAAAGTTATATGCTACAAAAGTTACTGATTGCATAATAAGAGAATGGAGTAAAATGCCCTCATCACTTGTCTTTCACAAGGTATGCAGTTATCCAAAGAGAAGAATGAAATGTAACCTAAACAAATAGATGGAGTTAGGCATAAGACAGATATCAAGGAAAGTAGCTTAAACCACAGTCTCACGGCTACTGTTTCACTCAAGCACAAGTGTTTAAGCTATTCATTAATAATAACTAGCAAGAGGTCTAATCTTTGAATTTCATCTCATGCCATAAAGTCAGAAATGTATAAAAAGAATCAGAAGGGCTTTCTCAGGCTTGTAGTGAGGCTTGGCTACAGAAATTCATTGGTTTTTCTAGGATTCAAAGGTTTAGATTCTCAGAGAGCACAAATCCCAGACTTATCCCAATGGTCTTTTTAATACACTTAGCTTGCTCACTAGCTTTTTTCATTCATTTGCTTTTGACCTTGTTACATCAACACACTTTATTCTTTTCTTTTCTTTTTTTTTTTAACATACAACTTATTTGTTGTGTGTGCTGATTCTTTCTCTCTTTCTTTGCATCCCAATTAGTTCCACTCCCCCAAATTTAGGGTAAATTTGCCTTGAACTATATGCTCTCGTAGAATCTAAACAAGGTATTTGGAGAGAATCATTAAGGTTCAGGGTTCAATTTATTGACAAATTCATTCAGCTCAAAAAGGGTGCAAATGATAGAATTAAAATTTAAGGTAAGCTTTTTGGTCAAAAGGCTTGTGTATGTACAATCATGGCCTTCATCATGTTCTCGTTAATACATTTCATTCAAAAATTCAGAGATTCATGCAAAGATTATTACTCACAGCTAGTCGTTCACTCACAGTTTAAGGTCACACTCTCACCGGTTTTGGTTCAAGCTTTTCTTTCACAATCAATTTGTCTACTGACTAACAATTCTAAATGCAAGTTCACATTCTTGTTCTTTCTTAGTCTAACATACACACTTGCTCAAACTCATGATAAGAAACACAAACTCCATCACAATCATGCACTTAATTTAAAATAAAAGCATATAACTATTTTCACAAAAAGATAAAAAGTGTTTTACTACCATGTCATCAAAAACAAGTCAAACTATTCAAAATGCTTCAGGATAAGCAAACTAACTACCCATAAATAAAACTAGCAGTGTATGTAGACCTAAAGGAAATATTGTATGAAAACCAAAATTGTAATAATAATAATAAATCAAAAAGCAAAAAGTATTATCAGGAATCAAAATTCATGTGACTGGTCTTGGATATCCTGTGCCTGAACATCCTCCTTATCTGTCAAATGCAATACTGGAGTAGTCGGAGGAGAAGTGTCCAGAGCCAGGATTGGTATGGTCTGGCCCTCAGGTATCTCTAAGATAGGAGTGGAAGAGTCTGCTGTGTGCTAAGGTGAAGATGGATCCACCCCTGGAAATGGTACATCAGCTGGTACTGGCACTGGTCCAGGATGAGCAACCTCATTGGATCTTGTCTCTAATTTTATTTTTGAAAAATCAACAACTCCAGGGATGATGGCTTCAGATGAGTGATCATTTTCTGGTTCTAGCTCATGCTGTTGAGGTGCCTAGGATGTAAAACTTTCATTATCCCCCACAAAAGAAGGTCGGGCTCCAAGCCAGACCACCTTCTTAATGAACTGATCTTCACTCATAATTGGCCTTTGCTGAGCTAGTTCCTGCAAGCTTTGCATAATGAGAATCTGTCCTTCAAACAAGCTTTGCAATTTGGCATCTGAAGTCTGAGAGCTCTAGGCAGATAAGTTTGCTAAATCTGGAAGTGGGGCTGAAGTAAAAGATGCAGGGATGCCAGCTATTGGTGCAAAGGAAGAGGGAACATCAGTTGCTCTGAGCTTGGTCTTCCTTTCCTCTGGAAAATTAACTGTTTGGTCATTCGCATTCCAACAGTTCCTTATGATATAAGTTAAGTCAATGACCGACCTTAGGTTTTCATAGGAGATAAGAGCATCAGATCCAACTCCCCTCAATCTACACAAGGTTGTGATTAAAGCTGGGAAGCCTAAGCGAGAAGTGTTAGACTGAGCCATCATGGTCATTTGTCTAGAGATCAAACTGCCAATGTTTATGTCCATCCTTGTGATTAAGCCATAGACCAACCTAGCTTAGTTTGTGTTCAAATCTGAAGTGCGGGAGGTAGGAGCTAGGTTTGAGTACGAGAAGACTCTCCATGTCTGAGCCAGGGTGGTAAGATCTTTTCTGAGGAGCTTCTATGGTTGGCCCTCCGTGTTTAGAATAAAGCCCTTGCCTGGAATGCATAGACTAGCCTCCATCTCTCTGGGATTAGACCTTAATCTGCAAAATCTAGAATAAGTGGGTAAAGATTCCCCCTCCTCTAATAACACTGGAGTCTGGAGGAACTCATTTAAGCTGTCTGCATTTATCCTGAATAAATGGCCTCTTATTCTAGCACATTTAGGAGCTTGATCTACTGGACTATAGAAATTGGCATAGAATTCTTTAACCACTGCCACATCTATACTTCCTTCCTGAAGGTTGGCAAGGCGTTTGTGAAGGTTTCGCCTCTCCAATTCTACTTTAAACTCGTCGAACTCAGAATGATAAAGTTTCACATTCCTTTTCGTAAGGATCCTTCGGTCTAAAATATTATCGATATATCGATTCCAGGCTTCCTCTGATTGAAATCTCCTATTATCATTCTGATCCTGTGGCCTAGAATCACTACTCTTATGTTTCTTAGAGGTCATCTGCATATAAAGGAACCAAACAACTGATTAGGACACAAGTTATTCTAGTTTTAAAAACTGAAAAGGACACTGGCTGCTTAGCGAGTCATGGTCCACTTAGCTGACCTTTGTAAAAAAAACACTACTGCTTAACGACATGTGGAGCTGCTTAGCTGAAGTTGCAGAAACTTAGATTCTACAAAATTAGCTTAGCGGGAAAGCGCTCGCTAAGCTGAACATCTACCACAAGGATATGCACTAAGCTCCTTAAAGGTTGCGCTTAGCGACACCAACTCTTAAAAAAATTCCACTAAGTGTTGCGAGCGAAGCTCGCTTAGCTCAGCGGATGCCGCAACCAATCGCGCTTGGCTTAGGAAAGCTTGGATTAGCGCACGGCTATCATCAAAAAAATTGGTTAAGTTACTTTGGCTTAGCGATTCAGCCTCGCTTAGCCACAGGTAGTTCAGCAAGAGGATGAGTGTTCATCCTCAAAAGATGAACTTGTTTAGCGCGGTAAGTGCGCTTAGCGAGTTCTTCAGAGAAACGCTTGCATACAATGAGTATTGATGAACTCACTTAGCGCAGCATGCTCGCTTAGCGAGTTCATCATGTTTTCCAAAAAACGCAGTTCATTTTCTTGCATTTTTCAAGCCTTTAAAAGGCATATCAGACATGCAATGTGTGCGTCATACTCAATACAATATACAAGCGTATATAGTCCTAATCTTAAACTAAATCTAACAAAACATAAAAACCCTAAAAATCTAAAACTACAGTTGAAGTCTTCAACCCTAAAGTTAAGACAAGAAAAAGAGAAAAAGAATCAAGGAACTTACTTGGATGGTGTATGGTTAATGCTTCGAAGTTGAAAATGCACAAAGAAAGCACAAATGCAAAATGTGCAAATTTTTGGAGAGAAAGAATGCAGAGATGAAGTTTCCGGAATCTGGCAAATGTGAGTGTAACTGTTGTTACACTCACTTAAGTAGTTTTTTGATACTCTCGCTTAGCGGACCGCTGCTCTAAGCGAGCCAGAGAGATGTTTGGTTTCTCAATGAGGCTCGCTTAGCGAACCCGCGCGCTTAGCCAACGTTTCAAATTCAAAATCAGTTTTTTTTAACACACAAACTTGGCTTAGCGCGAGGATCAGACCACTTAGCGAGGTTTGCATATCTGAAAAGCTGCAACTCTCGCTAAGCCAGACTCTGGCTGACTTAGCTAAAATGATGCATCTTAAGTATAGAGGAGCATGCACTTAGCTGATAAGGACTCACTTAGCATGCACATTGCCGCAATGAATCTCACTTAGCTTCCATGACTGGCATTTAGCTTCATTGACCTCAGTTATGGCCGTAAGGAATTGCGCTTGGTGAAAATAGGTCACGCTTAGCCAAGGATAAGTTGTCACTTAGCGATCAAGTTGAAGTTTAGTTGAATTCAGATCGAATTTATGTTAGCTTAGCTCAACCTTGGCCAGCTTAGCGGACCAAATCAGCCTTAGATGCAAGGGTTGGGCGCTAAGCGCTTGAGACTCATGGCTTAGTGCATGAATAGAGTGCGCTTAGCATGAGGCTTGCACTTAGAGAAAGGACTATTTTTCCGAAAAAAAGTTTTCTAAGTTATTTTTCAGTCCTTTTTCCAAGAAATTGAAACCCTTATGTTACACATTCAAAGATAGGCTGATATACTCCTATGTACAGATCATACAGCAAGTTTCAAATGATTAAATTCATGAAAAACAAAGATAACAGAAATTAAAACTGGGTTGCCTCCCAAGAAGCGCTTCTTTAACGTCATTAGCATGACGCTTTTACCTCACTAGGAGATCTTATGTTTTGGTTCTTATTTTCAGAACCTCTTGACCTCCTTCCATTACCTGTAAGCAAACATTGTGTTCTGGAGCAGGCTTGTCCTCAGCAAACAAATCAAAATCAATTTTCTGATCTTCAAAACCTAGCTCCAGCTTCCTCTTCCCCATATCAACTATGCAGCTTGCGATCAACATGAACGACCTTCCCAATATTACAGGGATGTCAGTATCTTCAGAGATATCCATTACCACAAAGTCTGCCGGGAAGATAAAATGTTTTACTCTTACCAACACATCTTCAATTACTCTATATGGCCTGGTAATGGAGCGGTCAGCTAATTGTAAAGTCATTTGAGTGGACATTATTTCCAACTCTCCCAATCTTCTGCACATGGAGAGTGGCATCAAATTGATATTGGCTACCAGGTCAATAAGAGCTTTTCCCACATTGACTTCTCCAATTGAACAAGGAATAGTTACACTCCCAAGATCTTTATGCTTGGGTGGAAGGATCTTCTTGATCACATCACTGCAATTTCCTTTCACTATGATGTTTTCCTGATGAATATATTTATGCTTCCTTGTTAACATATCTTTAAAAAATTTAGAGTAGAGTGGCATCTGCTGCAAAGCTTCTCCGAAGGGCATGGTTATTTCCAGTTTCCTGAAAAATATCTAAAAATCTCGTTAGATGACGATCTTTTTCTTTCTTGGAAGGTACCACAGGATATGGTACTTCCACACCTTCATCCACGGCTTTTTCACTCCTACTCTTCTTTGCATTCCTATTATTTTTTCATTTTTTTCATTTTCTATTTCTTTTTCTTTTCCTTTTTCTTTTTCTTTTTCTTGGTCCTTCAATTCTTTATTCTTGACCATTATTTGTTCCTTTTTTTCTTGATTACTTTCACCTCTCAACTCATTTTTCTTGCCATCAGTACTTTATTTGTCAGCATTTTTCTTCTTATGCACAACATTATCCTCATCCTCAGCCTCCATAAACCTTTTACTCCTTGTCATCACAGCTTTGCATTCCTCCTTGGGATTCTGATTTGTATTTGCCACGAAACTGTTGGATGACTTGTCAGCTATCTGCTTGGCCAGTTGTCCCACCTGGACCTCAAGGTTCTTCAGTGCTGACTCAATGCTTTTATGATTTGACATTGTTACCTTCATAAACTGAGTCAAGGTCTCCTCCATCTTAGTAGTCCTTTGAAATATGTTAGGTCCTTGTTGGATTGGCCTGTTTGAAGGCCCACTCTGGTCTTTGTTGAACTGGTTGTCAGGGTGTGTCCTCCACTGTCCTTGTTGATTATAGGGACCCTGCTGAAAGCCTGAAAATCCTCCTTGAGTATACCCTTGTCGCTGTTGATTTCCCATATAATGAATTTCTTGAGTGTTTTCTTCAGTGGGAATACATTGGCCTATTTCATGAGCCTCACAACAAATGGTACAACCTGTAACCTGCAAAACAGAAGAGTGTGTAGGTTGACCCATAGACAACTTAGTTGGCAGCTTGCCAAGTGTTTCTGTTAAAATCTCAAGTTGCTTAGAAAGCAACTTGTTCTGTGCCAATAAAGCGTCATGTGATAATAGCTCTATCAAGCTTTTCTTCGTGGGTTGGTGGGTTTTGTCTCGTAGAATGGCATGATCCCTGGCTGACATGTCCTCAATTAGCTCAGTTGCTTCTTCCAGGGTCCTCAGTTTTATCTTTCCCCCTGCAAAAGCATCTAACAATTGCTTGGTTTGTGGTCTCAGCCCATCCATAAACATATTCAATTGGATTGCCTCGAAAAACCCATGAGTGGGAGTTCTTCTTAACAAGCCTCTGAATCTCTCCAATGCTTCACTCAGAGATTCATCAGGAAACTAATGAAATGAAGAGATTGCAGCTTTCCCTTCTGTAGACTTGGACTCTGGAAAGTATTTCTTTATGAATTTTTCAACAACTTCTTCCCAGGTTTTCAAACTATTGCCCTTGAATGAGTGGAGCCACCTTTTGGCTTCTCTTACCAATGAGAATGAGAAAAGGCTGAGCCTAATAGCTTTGTCTAGCACACCAGCAATCTTAACAGTGTTACATATTTCAATGAATGTTGCCAAGTGTGCATAGGGATCTTCATTAAGTAATCCTTGAAATAAGTTCCCATGTATTAAAACGTTAGATCTTCATTAGGTAATCCTTGAAATAAGTTCCCCAGATTCGAAAATTACTATTTGCACCCCCATTTTACTAAATACACCCTCATTGCTTTTTTGGTGATTCTTTTTCCGTAATTGTCATACCCTAATTTCGTTCGGGGACCTGAGCTTGGTGGCGTGCAACTTGTGTTTGGTCATTTTGAGGTGCTTGGCACCCATCATTAGGCAATTTCTGAAATTCCGTGACGTGCCGGAAATCAAAAGAAAATATTGATGCACAATCCGTAAGGTTCCGTGACACACCGGAAATCAAAAGGAAGCATCGTTGCACAATTAGTGAGGTTCCGTAACATTCCGTAAGTCAAAAAAGGGATAATTATATAATCCGCAAGGTTCCGTAACATTACGGAAAGAAAACAAGTATCGTTACAAAATTCGTAAGTTTCTGTAACTTTACGAAAAAGAATCACCAAAAAAAGGGGGCAGGGGGTGTATTTAGTAAAAATGGGGGTGCAAATAGCAACCAGGCCCACTTGGGCCCTCCAGAAGATTCCTCCATAAGGCTGTTACTTCTGGAGGAAGCAACCTTGCTCGCCTGGGCGAGCTAGGTGGCAAGCTTCTCCCCCAATTTTCTATAAATAGGGGGAGAAGTGAAGTAGAAAAGGGTTCAGCCCCTTAGGCACTTCTCTCTCTCTCGAAATAGCTGAGGAAAATTAGTTCCGTGAAGAAAATCCAAGCCGAGGCGCTTCCGTAACGTTTCCGTGAGTGATTTCGCGAAGGTTTTCGACCGTTCTTCGACGTTCTTCATTCGTTCTTCACCGTTCTTCAGTCTTCAATGGGTAAGTACCTCAAACCAAGCTTTTTAATTCATTCTATGTACCCGTGGTGGTCCACATTTTGTTTCGTGTATTTTTTTTCTCCCGCTTTCATTTACTTTTTATACCCCCTTTTGACGTGCTTAAGCCATTTATTTAAGTCATTCCTCGCATAATCTAAAAATAAAATAAATTTCCACCGATCGTTTGAATTGTATCATCCGTTAATTTCGGTTAAAATGAATTCCGACCGTTCGGTCGTGCCGTAACCACGTTGGAAATAAAAAACAGAGGTAAAATAATAATATAATAATAAAAAATACCTTTTAGTAAAATAAAGCGAAAAATCAATCGGACGTTTTCGCTTTGGGATTTCTCATTCTTAATTGAATTGACTAATAACTAAAGTGAAACTAAGGCTAAAATCAACTCGCCTAGTGAAGCTCGTCCACAAAAATAGGATTTTGAAAGTTTATCATTTCAGTTTCTTACCAAGTAAAATGGATCATTTTTAAGGTTCAACGCCTTAAAATGATCACCTTTCAAGTAAAAAGAATCACTTGATTCACGCATAAGAAAGAACTACGTATGTCTGATTTCCCCATCACAATTGAGTAATACGTAGGAGCAAAGGGAAACACCCTTGTCGACCACAAAAATAGAAAAAAATATAAAAAGGGTATAAAGGATATAAGGACATAAAAGGGAACGTAAAAATCAAAGTCATGTTTGCACATTCGATTAAAGGCTGCCGTCCCTTGTGACGGACGTGTGGGGTGCTAATACCTTCCCCGTGCGTAAATATAACTCCCGAGCCTTTCACTTAAAAGTTCGTAGATCGCGTCTTTTCCGGTTTTTCTGACGTTTTCCTCAAATAAACGTTGGTGGCGACTCTGCGCGTATTCCTTTCATGGAACACGCATCCCGCGAGTCACGCGTCGCCCTCCCGCCGAAGGGTAGTTTGTGACAGTTGGCGACTCCACTGGGGACATTTTTAGAGAGTTAGGCCATTTAATCTTGTGCAATGTTTTATCATGACTTTCTCCTTTGTTGGTTTCCCTTTATTTTTTATGTTCTTGTGTATATAAACTCTTTGTTGCTTTTAGTGCGTTTTAAAATGTATGCATGAGGTAAATATTTATTCATTTGATGCACACAAACACCAACACTATTTGCACACACTGTGAGTTGAAAAAGGGCCCTATACCCGGGTTCATGGGAACATAAGGAGTGGAGGTGAATCTGTGATCATGCTAGGTCTCTGACTTGCTTGATTACAGTTGTTGCAACCTACCCTTCGACGGGAGGGCGACGCGTGACTCGCGGGATGCGTGTTCCACGAAAGGAATACGCGCGGAGTCGCCACCAACGTTTATTTGAGGAAAACGTCGGAAAAACCGGAAAAGACGCGATCTACGAACTTTTAAGTGAAAGGCTCGGGAGTTGTATTTTACGCGCGGGGAAGGTATTAGCACCCCACACGTCCGTCACAAGGGACGGCAGCCTTTAATCGAATGTGCAAACATGACTTTGATTTTTACGTTCCCTTTTATGTCCTTATATCCTTTATACGCTTTTTATATTTTTTCTCTTTTTGTGGTCGACAAGGGTGTTTCCCTTTGCTCCTACGTATTCCTTAATTGGTCGACAAGGGTGTTTCCCTTTGCGGATTACATAATCATCCCCTTTTTGACTTACGGAATGTTACGGAATCTCACTTAATTATGCAACGATGCTTCCATTTGATTTCCAATGTGTCACGGAAACTTACGGATTGTGCATCAATATTTTTTGGTTTTCCGGCATGTCCTGGAATTTCACAAATTGCCTAATGATGGGTGCCAAGCACCTCACAAGGACCAAAGAAAGGTCGCATGTCATCAAGCAAAGGTCCCCGGACGAAATTAGGGTATGACAGTTGCCCCTCTTTACTTGTCTTTTATTGGAGATAAAAGGAAAGTAAAGACAAGACACTAATTTCGTTCCTCTCGATTTGACGAGAGTCGCGGGTGACCATAAAATCTCCACATGCAAATGACTTGTTGTTCCCGGAATTTCACAAATTGCCTAATGATGGGTGCCAAGCACCTCACAAGGACCAAAGAAAGGTCGCATGTCATCAAGCAAAGATCCCCGGACGAAATTAGGGTATGACACTAATTTCGTTCCTCTCGGTTGACGAGAGTCGCGGGTGACCATAAAATTTCCGCATGTAAATGACTTGTTGTTCCCGGAATTTCACAAAATTCCTAATGATGGGTGCCAAGCACCTCACAAGGACCAAAGAAAGGTCGCATGTCATCAAGCAAAGATCCCCGGACGAAATTAGGGTATGACACTAATTTCGTTCCTCTCGGTTGACGAGAGTCGCGGGTGACCGTAAAATTTCCGCATGTAAATGACTCGTTGTTCCCGGAGGAACAAAAGGTGCAGAAGACTATGTCAGTCTTTGCATGTCATCGGGCCCGCCGCCTCTAGATGACACAAGGGTGCGGATAACTGTAAGGTATCTCCGCGTGTCATCGAGCCCGCCGCCTCTGGATGACACAAGGGTGCAGAATGACCAAATTTTGTCTCTGCGTGTCATCGGGCCCGCCGCCTCTGGATGACAAAAGGGTGCGGATAACCGTAAGGTATCTCCGCGTGTCATCGGGCCCGCCGCCTCTGGATGACAAAAGGGTGCGGATAACCGTAAGGTATCTCCGCGTGTCATCGGGCCCGTCGCCTCTGGATGACACAAGGTTGCAGAATGACCAAATTTTGTCTCTGCGTGTCATCGGGCCCGCCGCCTCTGGATGACAAAAGGGTGCGGATAACCGTAAGGTATCTCCGCGTGTCATCGGGCCCGCCGCCTCTGGATGACACAAGGGTGCATGTCACATGACCTCAGGGTCAGTATGACAAAGATTATGGGGCAGCCGACAAAAGCAAGGCTCTTGCTCCTACGTATCCTCCAATGAGGAACTCAGACCTACGTAGTTCTAGATAACTTGTGAGACTTGAAAAAGTCTCCACCAGAAGATGCCTACATCTCCGGAAAGGGCGCAAATGACCATATTGGCCTCTGCTTATCAATCACACTCGAGGTGCGGATAACCGTAAGGTGTCTCCGCGGGCTACCAGCTCTTGGGTCATGGTAACAGAAAGCGGTGCGGTCGACAAAAGCGAGGCTTTTGCTCCTACGTATCCTCCCATGAGGAACTCAGACCTACGTAGTTCTTGATAACTTGCGAGACTTGAAAAAGTCTCGGTGTTTTCTCCACTAAAACGCAAACATGCTTTAGCAAAGAGACAAATATTCCAACTGATTAGAGCAGCATATGCCTTTTTGAGTGAAAAACAATGCGTCTACCGGGGAAGGAGAGTATGCTGATGAAATTTTCTCATAACCATAAATGAGATTTTGGATGTTAGCATTTCGTTTCTAAATGACCATTTAGAGGAAACACTGGGTTCGACAAAAATAGAAGAAAATCACTCAAAGTGTATCAATCTCGCACAGGTAAGTGTTTCATCCTAATTCCGAACCATAGATATGTCATGACTTGACTTTGCAAATTATTTCCTATCAAATAAAAAATTACATGCGTGATCATGGATCAATAGGGCTTCCCTTGGGAATGGGTTCTTTTGGTGGGTTTTTCGGCTTTTGTGTGTTTTTGCCCCTTTTCCTTTTCTGTTTTGGTTTTGCGCGAGGCGAACAAGTCACCGACGCACAGGATTTTGGTTGGTAATCAAAGGGAGAAGACCACTTTAGGTCATGGTTTCCTTTTCTTTCTTTTGTTCATTTGGTGACAATTCTGTATTGTTCAGATATTGTCTGGTCAAAAGACCTTTCTGCACATTTCTTCTAGTTTCTTTGATCAAGATCTTTCTTTCCTTCCTTTTTTTACTTTCTCCCATTCTTTGGTTGGGAATTTTCTTTCTTTTCTTTTTGCTTTCTCCCACTCTTTGATTGGGAATTTCCTTTCTTTTCTTTTTGCTTTCTCTTTGATTGGAAATTTTCCTTCTTTCCTTTTTTGCTTCTGAGGGTAAGGATTATAGTGAGTCATGATTTTGGCTCAAGGTTTGTAGAATGGCTAGACATGATACATGTCGGGGTTTGGTTTGGCTCAAGGATAAAAGGGGTGCCCCACATTATTCCCATGACACAAATGCAAAAATGATGATTTGGAAACTTTATGCAAAACTGGTCATGCATGCACCTATGCGGACACTCAAGTGTCAAATTTTTATGGTCATGTGATGTTAGGGCTCAGGATTCATTTCCTCTATTTTAGTCAACCCAATGTTTCCAAAATATGTTCTTTTATCCATTTGTGCATTCATCCAAGTCCATTTCGGGCGTCCGGGAAAATTTCACAGCATTCACCCTTCAGGTGTACACACATTTTTTTTTTCCAAAAACTAGCTATGATCAGCGAATTTTTCTTCAAAGAAAAGTTGGAAGTCATCTATTTTCAAAAGCATGTTGGTTTTCCAGCTAGACAACTTATTTTTCTTTTTTCTCTCTTTTTTCTCTTCTTTTTTTTTTATTTGTTTATTTCTTTTTCTTGTTTGTTTTTTTTTCTTCTCTTTTTTTTTTTCATGAGTTATTTTGCTATATACATGCATATCCAAGGTATCTTGCTACCTAAACATACATATATATGTTTTGTAAGGTATTTTTGCTATATACATGCATATCCAAGGTATCTTTCTACCTAAACATACATAT
Source organism: Glycine soja (assembly GCF_004193775.1). Taxonomy (NCBI): domain Eukaryota; kingdom Viridiplantae; phylum Streptophyta; class Magnoliopsida; order Fabales; family Fabaceae; genus Glycine; species Glycine soja. Next base: position 22,631,298 of record NC_041003.1, on the reverse strand, counting down.
ATATTTTGTGAAGTATTTTTTGTTTACATACATGCATATCTAAGGTATCTTTCTACCTAAACATACATATATATATCTTGTGAAGTGTTTTTTGTTTACATACATGCATATCTAAGGTATTTTTCTACCTAAACATACATATATATATTTTGTGAAGTGTTTACCTTCCGAGCTTGCACTTGTTTTATTTAAATTCCCAGGATCATGAGCAACTAGGTGCGTCCTACTATAAAAAGTGATCAAATAACAAGCATAGATTCAAAAGGTACTAGGTTGCCTCCTAGTAGCGCTTCTTTAACGTCTTGAGCTGGACGCATGATGGCTTGTAGGTCACGGACCTAGTACTTTGCTTACCTTTGGCTTTGGACTTGGTCGCCTGCTGGTCGGCCATGTGTCGTAGGCAACGCTCTAACCTTTTTGCGGATGAGCTGAGGTGAACTCTAGAGGTGGTGGCAGTGTGTCTATTGCCCGCTACCGGCCATCCCAATGCTGCTGTGGTGTTTCGCCCTGCGCCTGCCTGGGGGCGCAGTACTTCTTGATGAAAGCTCGATTAGTAGGGGGCCTGATGCCCTTGCTGGAGGTGACAGGTACTCTGTAGAACTGACAGAGACCCGTAATTAGAGCTTGACAACTCCAAGACCCTGTTGGACTTCTTCGGGTCCACTGGGTGTCTTGCAGGCTCGATCCCTGCAAACAAAAGATGAAATCAGAAATCAGTTGAGCGATGTGCATACTTACCTATGATGACGTGAGGGCGTGTAGTCCTCTCAAGGTGAGGGCGTGCAGCCCTCTGTTGGCGAGGACGTGTAGTCCTCTAAAGGTGAAGGCGTGTAGCCCTCTGTTGGCGAGGACGTGTAGTCCTCTAAAGGTGAGGGCGTGTAGCCCTACGAAGGTGAGGACATGCAGTCCTCTGATGGCGAGGGCGTGTAGCCATCTGAAGGTGAGGACGTGTGGTCCTCTAAAGGTGAGGGCGTGAAGCCCTACGAAGGTGAGGACATGTAGTCCTCTGAAGGTGAGGGTAACTAGTACCCAAGGCAAGGGCGAGTAGCCCTCTCAAGGCGAGGACGTGTAGTCCTCTGGAGGTGAGGGCGTGCAGCCCTCTGATGGTGAGGACATGTAGTCCTCTCAAGGAGAGGACGTTTAGTCCTCTCAAGGTGAGGACGTGCAGTCCTCTGAAGGCGAGGATGTGTAGTCCTCTAAAGGTGAGGGCATGTAGCCCTACGAAGGTGAGGACATGTAGTCCTCTGAACGTGAGGGTAACTAGTACCCAAGGCGAGGGTGGGTAGCCCTCTCAAGGCGAGGACGTGTAGTCCTCTGGAGGTGAGGGCGTGCAGCCCTCTGATGGTGAGGACATGTAGTCCTCTCAAGGCGAGGACGTGTAGTCCTCTCAAGGCGAGGACGTGTAGTCCTCTCAAGGTGAGGACGTGGAGTCCTCTGAAGGCGAGGATGTGTAGTCCTCTAATGGTGAGGGCGTGCAACCCTCTGTTGGCGAGGACGTGTAGTCCTCTAAAGGTGAAGGCGTGTAGCCCTCTGTTGGCGAGGACGTGTAGTCCTCTAAAGGTGAGGGCGTGTAGCCCTACGAAGGTGAGGACATGCAGTCCTCTGATGGCGAGGGCGTGTAGCCCTCTGAAGGTGAGGACGTGTGGTCCTCTAAAGGTGAGGGCGTGTAGCCCTACGAAGGTGAGGACATGTAGTCCTCTGAAGGTGAGGGTAACTAGTACCCAAGGCAAGGGCGAGTAGCCCTCTCAAGGCGAGGACGTGTAGTCCTCTGGAGGTGAGGGCGTGCAGCCCTCTGATGGTGAGGACATGTAGTCCTCTCAAGGCGAGGACGTGTAGTCCTCTGGAGGTGAGGGCGTGCAGCCCTCTGATGGTGAGGACATGTAGTCCTCTCAAGGCGAGGACGTGTAGTCCTTTCAAGGCGAGGACGTGTAGTCCTCTCAAGGTGAGGACGTGGAGTCCTCTGAAGGCGAGGATGTGTAGTCCTCTAAAGGTGAGGGCGTGCAGCCCTCTGTTGGCGAGGACGTGTAGTCCTCTAAAGGTGAAGGCGTGTAGCCCTACGTTGGCGAGGACGTGTAGTCCTCTCAAGGTGAGGGCGTGCAGCCCTCTGTTGGCGAGGACGTGTAGTCCTCTAAAGGTGAGGGCGTGTAGCCCTACGAAGGTGAGGACATGCAGTCCTCTAATGGCGAGGGCGTGTAACCCTCTGAAGGTGAGGACATGCAGTCCTCTGATGGCGAGGGCGTGTAGCCCTCTGAAGGTGAGGACACGCAGTCCTCTGATGGCGAGGGCGTGTAGCCCTCTGAAGGTGAGGACATGCAGTCCTCTGAAAGTGAGGACACACAGTCCTCTTAAGGTGAGGGCGTGCAGCCCTCTGTTGGTGAGGAGTGTAGTCCTCTGAAGACCAGGGTACTAGTACTCGAGGGTCCATCCTTATGAGAAAGCAAGAGATCGACTCATCGAGAGAGCCGGTCATCCCAAATTCAAAAGATTTGGACATTTAGATGTAGGGAATCTATGTAGTTAACATGATTTTGAGGGATGCAAATGCATGCAACCTTTGTTGTGAAATTTGGGTAAATGCGGACTTTATATGAAACAATGCAATGTAATGGAAAGTTGTACAATGTTCATGGCATTCTTTCCCTATTTTGTGATTTTGATTTTGATTTGATTTTTTTTTTTTGGAAAACACAGATTGACTGCCCTTTTGAAAAAGGTGATAATTCATGCAACCTTATCCTATCTTTTGCAAATCTCTCCGGGAACCCCCTCAAAGTGTATGTTCTATTTGATTTAGTCACTTGACCATTTTGGAGTGATGGCAATAGAGCTGTTTGTCGTTTAATCAATCTATTGAAATCCTAGGGTTTGTCCCCCCATTTTTTTTGTTGAAAACATCGATGGGTGAGAACTTTTGATCAGCCCCTATGTTCACTTGAGGCTCATGCACGGTGCCCCTCATTGCCCCAGTGTAAGGCTTTGAGGTACCAATCGTTGTCTTTCGTCATGACCTTGTAGGAGGGAACCTATTGGGTGAGAACTTCTAATCTGCCCTAGGTTCACTTGAGGCTCATGCAGGATTCCCCTCATTGCCCCAGTGTAAGGCTTTGAGGTACCAATCGTTGTCTTGTTTTCATAGCCTCGTAGTGAGGAAGAATGAAAGAAGCAGTTGATTCTTGCAAAAAGAATTTTCCAAGGACGAGAAATAGTTGAAGGATTTTTTGATGGATTAAGTCAAACAACTCCTATGTAGAAGCAAGATGTTTTGATGTTTTGATGATGCCAAAGGATCAAGTGCTTCCAAGTTTTATTCAAGGCAAGAATCCAAGAATCCAAGAAAATCAAGATATATGATCAAGTTGATCTCTAGAATCTTAGGGAGAAGTTTCCAAATTAAAAAAACAAAAGGTTTGACCAAAGAATTCTATCATTTCAAATTGAGATTTGCTCTCTGGTAATCGATTACCAGCAGCTGAAAAATGTTTATAACAGTCACTAGAAATTTGAATTCAAAATTTATAACGTGTAATTGATTACACATCGATGGTAATTGATTACCAACAGTTTATTGAATGTTTTAATTCAAATTTTTAAAACCTGTAATCGATTACACAAGTCTTGTAATTGATTACCAGAGGGGATTTTCAGAATATAATTCCCAAGAGTCACATCTATTCAAATGGTTTATGAATGGCCATCAAAGGTGACTTGGAAACACGAACTTAAAGGGAGTTTTCATTGCCCAAAAAAGATTAAGAGTTTTTCTGAACTGAAATGTTTTATCCTCTCAAAAAGATTCCTTGGTCAACCACTTGCATATTCAATAAGGAATTTTGATTGGTCTTCATTGTACAATCTATCCCTTTTAAGAGAGATTTCTTCTTTTCTTCTTCTTACTTCTGAAAAGGGATTAAGAGACTGAGAGTCTCTTATTGTAGAGGATTCTTGAACACAAGGGAAGGGTTGTCCCTGTGTGGTTCAGACTTTGTAAAAGGAGTTTTACAAAGAGAATGGAAAATCTCAAGTGGGTTTCTTGAGGACTAGATGTAGGCGCGGGAATTGGCCGAACCAATATAAATCAAGTTTGCATTCCTCTCTTCCTTTAAACTTCTTTTATTTATTGCTATTTATCTTTTGCTTTAAAGAAGTTTATTTTGAATTGTCTTTTGAGTAATTCATGTTAAGGGTGCATTGTTAATCCAAAAAGAAAGAGTGATAGTTCAATTGGGGAATAGTCTTTGCATCTTAATTCAAACCCCCTTTTTCTTAAGGTAACTGAGGCCATTTGTCCAACATCCTATTCTTGACAACTCGCTTCTCTAAGAAGACAAACTTTCTGGAATGATAAAATGAAGTCACATGAACGTCTATATTTTTACTTGAAAACACAGTCAATCAAATGCCTTTTTATTTTTTTTTATTTTGAAACTTATTTTTTTTATTTTGAAACTTATTTGTTTTGAACTTTACTCGTTGTTTTACGGCACCCCCACCAACGTGCAAGACGAGTAATCTCTGATTGAACAGTCTTGGAAGTCAACACTCAGGAGCGCAGGTCGCTTGAGCAAATAGACCAATGGCTTGCACCCACATTCCGGTGAAAGTTGAATAAGCAAACATGCGTTTGTGAGAGGATGAGGGACAAGGATGTCCATTTTATCCATATCATTTAGCATTGTAACTGTGGTTTATAATAATGGCATAAACTTGAAAATCCTGATGAGTCATAACAACAGCTTCCAGAATTGCCCCATGTATGGTGTTGCTTGTCAATGTTATGATTCAACAAGCGATTCTCCTCAAATTTCAGCCAGCCCGTATCAATTAGACTTCACACTTTATGCTTCGGGGTCATACAATGCTCAATGGAATGCCCCAGGGCCCCTCCACGATAAGCACATGTTACGTTCGAGTCGTATCCTCAGAAAAATGGAGGTTGAGGAACCTTGGTTGGGGTTATGGCTACCATTGAATTATTGAGTGGATATGGGATCAAGTTTAGCATATGACAACGGAATTTGGGGTGAACCCTACAGGCTTTTTGCTGCAAAATTCCTTTTTGTTGGTGTTTTTTTGGTATGTGCTAAAGGTGGTCTTCGTCATTGGAAGTGCGGTAGACAGGCTTTGTGGTTGATTTAGGGATGGCCTTTGTGGATAACTGGGTGGTGGGTAAGGAGGAGGTTTGTTATTGACTGAGTAATGACATTGTTGGGTTTGGTGGGAAACTTGGCCGTATAGGAATGGCAGTCACAGCATGGGTTTCTCCCTCTTTCTCACCCTCTTCATTTGCCCCAGTTTTCTCAGTCGTCCTAGTAGGATGATCAAATTTGCCTCTTTTCGGACCCACATCAATCCTTTCACTGGCGAAGACCAAATCCGCAAAGCTTTGAGGGTGCATAGCCCACCATCTTTTCATAGTAGAGTATCGATAATGTGTCTACCATCACGATTATCGTCTCCCTTTCCATCATTGGGGGTACCACCTGGGCCGCCAGATCCCTCCACCTTTTGGGCGTGTTCTTTGAAAGATCCGTCCCCCTTTTTGCACATGTTCTGTAGTTGCATCCTATCTGAAACCATATCAAAATTGTACTGATACTGCCTAACAAAGGCAACCATTAGGTCCTTCCAAGAATGGACTCGGGAAGGTTCCAAGTTAGTGTACCAGGTAACAGCTACCCCAGTAAGACTTTCTTGGAAGGAATGTATCAGCAATTCCTCATCTTTTGCGTATTCCCCCATCTTCTGACAATACATCTTTAGATGGTTCTTGGGACAAGTAGTCCCCTTGTACTTGTCAAAGTCCAGCACCTTGAACTTGGGAGGGGTGATGATATTGGGTACTAGGAACAACTCTTCTAGGTTAGCAAAGGCATAATCTTCACCTCCTTCAATGGCCCTGAGCCTTTCCTCTAGATGATCCAACTTTCCTATTCCTGCCATAGTCATGAGGGTTTTTAACCGCTGTGGAACGTGAGGGTTGTGGTTGTGGATGATACTGAGGGCCCTCCAAAGTGTTTTGCAGGGGTATACCACCAACTGCTTGCCCTTCAGCGGTATATTCGAGGCAAGGCTCGAAGTCGGCTAGATCGTGGTGGGCAATTTCATGTGTCTCCTCCATGGGTCGAGAGACATGTGCATGATCAGATTGAGGTTGTTGGCTCTTAATGAGTATGGGAGTGGAGTTTTTGACATCCTCATTGGGAATGTACGCCACATTGGGTGGTGTATAGTTTGGGAGGCAAGCCATATGGCGGGAAGGCGTGCTTGTTTTGAATTTGCACATCATGGGGTCATCCGTACTTCCCAAATCTTTGCCTACCATATTTGAGGTTGGACGATTCATTTGCTTGAGGCCAGATGGGAGCATCGGGTTCACCTTAGCGACAGCGCTAGTAGCGGCAACTATAACCGCATTGGCTTTCATTATCTTCTTCATGCTCATCATGGCCTCCATCATTGTGGCCATTTGCTCTTTCATGGCCTCCATGTCGGCCTTCATCTTCTCTTGCACCTCCTCTGCTTCACCCATTACTCTAGCTCTAGCACGAGTTCGGTAAGGGCACCGTAAAGCGTGTCCTTTTCTTTTTGATAACAATGATTAAGTTCATTTTATTTTATTTTATTTTATTTTTCAAGGAAAGAATGCAATGAGCAATGCAACCAATGAAAAGCATGGATGTATGCGAATGACGTACAGTTGAAGTATTGCGAATTTTTACGCAGGATATGGGGTTGAATCAATTTAGATTTTCAACATGGTCCATGACATCTTTGTCAAGGTGAAACTGGAAGTAACAAGGACATCAACAATCCTAACTATGTTTGGCAGTAGACGAAGCAGTGATGTGACTCGATTCATCTTTTGCCCCAATTTTGCAAGACGGTTACTTCCATATTTCAACTTGACTTGATGAACCTTTTTGTAAAAGCATGAGCTTGGTTCAACCCCGTATCCCAGGGAATGGCAATTTTGATCGCCAATACTTCAACAACATTTCATAGGGATGAAAGACTCGAGAATACGCATGCTATGCATGGAAAATGTAATTATGAGATTGAGATGCCCGAAGAAACATCCTTTCTTAGTTAAACATGCATTAGGTACCATGTTCAATCATTTTGTTTTTAAGTGAAATGGGTTTATGATCCCAACATGGTTGGCTCATGGTACGGAATATATGCAACTAAGAATGCTGCGTGAATTTTCGTACTTCCCTTTTTTTTGTTTTTGTTTTGTAGAGGAAAATACAAGGATCATGTATGAGCAAACAAAAAGTATGTTGAACGCATATGATGATGCAATGACTCATGCAAAATGGGAATGTGATAACGGACAAATGCAGGAACGATATGTTCATTATGATGCTGAAGAGATGTTTATGCGGTGCATGATATGAATGCATTTTACGGACACGAGAGCCCGGAAAATTATCTCTTCTTACTCGCGCATTTGGGGGCGCAGTGCCCCATATGTACAATTAAGAAGGTGATATGGACCTTCCGGCTTCTCGTGACAAAGGACGAGACCAACATACAATGCATGCTAGAGATAAAATGCGGGAGTGACTTGATTTGCACTGATTTTTGGAGTAAAAACGTGGGATAAACTCATCTTATTCAAAAAGTTATAAATAGTCAAGATCTGAGCGACAATACAAACTTCCTAGCGGTTTCCAATCATATGGTCCATTAAGTCTATCATATGCTGACAATAGCTGAGGAGTCCGTGGATCTCCTCGGGGGCGGAGTAGGTGTCCGCCACTGCTTTGACCTTGGCTAGCAATCAGGGAAGTTCTTGACTCCTGTTTGTCGCAACCTACCCTTCGGCGGGAGGGCGACGCGTGACTCGCGGGATGCGTGTTCCATGAAAGGAATACGCACGGAGTCGCCACCAACGTTTATTTGAGGAAAACGTCGGAAAAACCAGAAAAGATGCGATCTACGAACTTTTAAGTGAAAGGTTCGGGAGTTGTATTTACGCACGGGGAAGGTATTAGCACCCCACACGTCCGTCCCAAGGGACGGCAGCCTTTAATCGAATGTGCAAACATGACCTTGATTTTTACGTTCCCTTTTATGTCCTTATATCCTTTTTATATTTTTCCTTTTTTGTGGTCGACAAGGGTGTTTCCCTTTGCTCCTACGTATTCCTCAATTTGGGATGAGAAAATCAGACCTACGTTGTTCTTTCTTATCAAGTGATCCCTTTTTTACTTAAGTGGTGATCATTTTAAGGCGTTGGACCTTTAAAAATGATCCATTTTACTTAGTGAGAAATTGAAATGACAAACTTCAAAAGCCTATTTTTGTGGACGAGCTTGACTATGCGAGTTGATTTTAGCCTTAGTTTCACTTTAGTTATTAATCAATTCGATTAAGAATGAGAAATCCCAAAGAGAAAACGTCCGATTTGATTTTTCGCTTTATTTTACTAAAAGATGTTTTTTATTATTATTATATTATTTTTTACCTCTTTTTTTGATTTCCAACGTGGTTACGGCACGACCGAACGGTCGGAATTCATTTTAACCGAAGTTAACGGATAATACAATTCAAACGCTCGGTGGAAATATATTTTATTTTTAAGTTAAGCGAGAAATGACTTGAGTAAAATGGCTTAAGCACGTCAAGAGGGGGTATAAAAAGTAAACAAAACGAGAATAAAAATGCACGAAACACAATGTGGACCACTACGGGTTCATAGAATGAATCGAAAAGCTTGGTTCGAGGTACTTACCCGTTGAAGATCGAAGAACGATGAAGAACGAATGAAGAACGTCGAAGAACGGTTGAAACCTTTGCGAAATTCCTCACGGAAAATGTTACGGAAACGTTTCGGAAGCGCCTCGGCTTAGATTTTCTTCACGGAAACAATTTTTCCAAGCAAATTCGAAAGAGAGAGAAGTGCCAAAGGGGCTGAACCCTTTTCTTCTTCACTTCCTCCCCTATTTATAGCAAAATAGGGGAGGTGGTTGCCGCCCAGCTCGCCTAGGCGAGCTCAGCTCGCCCAGGCGAGCCAGGTTGCTTCCTCCAGAAGCAACAACCTTCTGGAGGAATATTCTGGAGGGCCCAAGTGGGCCTGGGTGCTATTTGCACCCCCATTTTTACTAAGTACACCCCCTCTGCTTTTTTTTGGTGATTCTTTTTTCGTAAAGTTACGGAAACTTACGAATTCCGTAACAATACTTGTTTTCTTTCCGTAATGTTACGGAACCTTGCGGATCACATAATCATCCCCTTTTTGACTTACGGAATGTTACGGAACCTCACTTAATTATGCAACGATGCTTCCATTTGATTTCCGGTGTGTCACGGAAACTTACGGATTGTGCATCAATATTTTTTTTGGTTTTTCGGCATGTCCTGGAATTTCACAAATTGCCTAATGATGGATGCCAAGCACCTCACAAGGACCAAAGAAAGGTCGCATGTCATCAAGCAAAGGTCCCCGGACGAAATTAGGGTATGACAGTTGCCCCTCTTTACTTGTCTTTTATTGGAGATAAAAGGAAAGTAAAGATAAGACACTAATTTCGTTCCTCTCGATTTGACGAGAGTCGCGGGTGACCATAAAATCTCCACATGCAAATGACTTGTTGTTCCCGGATTTTCACAAATTGCCTAATGATGGGTGCCAAGCACCTCACAAGGACCAAAGAAAGGTCGCATGTCATCAAGCAAAGGTCCCCGGACGAAAATTAGGGTATGACACTAATTTCGCTCCTCTCGGTTGACGAGAGTCGCGGGTGACCATGACTTGTCGTTCCCGGAATTTCACAAATCGCCTAATGATGGGTGCCAAGCACCTCACAAGGACCAAAGAAAGGTCGCATGTCATCAAGCAAAGGTCCCCGGACGAAAATTAGTGTATGACACTAATTTCGCTCCTCTCGGTTGAGAGTCGCGGGTGACCATAAAATTTCCGCATGTAAATGACTTGTTGTTCCCGGAGGAACAAAAGGTGCAGAAGACTATGTCAGTCTCTGCATGCTATCAAGCGTTCTGTTTTACAGATAGCAAAAGAATGTTTATACGGATAACCACTCGGGTATTTCCGCGTATCATCGGGCCCGCCGCCTCTGGATGACAAAAGGGTGCGGATAACCGTAAGGTATCTCCGCGTATCATCGGGCCCGCCGCTTCTGGATGACACAAGGGTGCAGAATGACCAAATTTTGTCTCTGCTTGTCATCGGGCCCGCCGCCTCTGGATGACAAAAGGGTGCGGATAACCGTAAGGTATCTCCGCATATCATCGGGCCCGCCGCCTCTGGATGATACAAGGGTGCAGAATGACCAAATTTTGTCTCTGCTTGTCATCGGGCCCGCCGCCTCTGGATGACAAAAGGGTGCGGATAACCGTAAGGTATCTCCGCGTATCATCGGGCCCGCCGCCTCTGGATGATACAAGGGTGCATGTCACGTGACCTCAGGGTCAGTATGACAAAGATTATGGGGCGGCCGACAAAAGCAAGGCTCTTGCTCCTACGTATCCTCCAATGAGGAACTCAGACCTACGTAGTTCTGGATAACTTGTGAGATTTGAAAAGTCTCCATCGGAAAATGCTGACATCTCCGGAAAGGGCGCAGATGACCACATTGGCCTCTGCTCGTCAATCACACTTGGGGTCACTGAATGACGAGGTGCGGATAATCGTAAGGTGTCTCCGCGGGCTACCAGCTCTTGGGTCATGGCAACAAAAGGCGGTGTGGTCGACAAAAGCGAGGCTCTTGCTCCTACGTATCCTCCAATGAGGAACTCAGACCTACGTAGTTCTGGATAACTTGTGAGACTTGAAAAAGTCTCGGTGTTTTCTCCACTAAAATGCAAACATGCTTTAGCAAAGAGACAAATATTCCAACTGATTAGAGCAGCATATGCCTTTTTGAGTGAAAAACAATGCGTCTACCGGGGAAGAAGAGTATGCTGATGAAATTTTCTCATAACCATAAATGAGATTTTGGATGTTAGCATTTCGTTTCTAAATGACCATTTAGAGGAAACACTGGGTTCGACAAAAATAGAAGAAAATCACTCAAAGTGTATCAATCTCGCACAGGTAAGTGTTTCATCCTAATTCCGAACCATAGATATGTCATGACTTGACTTTGCAAATTATTTCCTATCAAATCAAAAATTACATGCGTGACCATGGATCAATAGGGCTTCCCTTGGGAATGGGTTCTTTTGGTGGGTTTTTCGGCTTTTGTGTGTTTTTTTGCCTTTTCCTTTTCTGTTTTGGTTTTGCGCGAGGCGAACAAGTCACCGACGCACAGGATTTTGGTTGGTAATCAAAGGGAGAAGACCACTTTAGGTCATGGTTTTCTTTTCTTTCTTTTGTTCATTTGATGACAATTCTGTACTGTTCAGATATTGTCTGGTCCAAAGACCTCTCTGCACATTTCTTCTGGTTTCTTTGACCAGGAGCTTCCTTCTTTTTTATTTTCTCCCATTCTTTGGTTGGGAATTTTCTTTCTTTTCATTTTTCTTTCTCCCACTCTTTGATTGGGAATTTCCTTTCTTTTCTTTTTTTTGCTTTCTCTTTGATTGGGAATTTCCTTTCCTTCCTTTTTTGCTTTCTCTTTGATTGGAAATTTCCTTTCCTTCTTTTTTTTTTTTTGCTTCCGAGGGTAAGGTTTATGGTGAGTCAGGATTTTGGCTCAAGGCTTGTAGAATGGCTAGACATGATACATGTCAGGGTTTGGTTTGGTTCAAGGATAAAAAGGGATGCCCCACATTATTTCCATGACACAAATGCAAAAATGATGATTTGGAAATTTTATGCAAAACTGGTCATGCATGCGCCTATGCGGACGCTCAAGTGTCAAATTCTTATGGTCATGTGATGCTAGGGCTCAGGATTCATTTCCTCTATTTTAAATCGACCCAATCTTTCCAAAATATGTTCTTTTATCAATTTGTGCATTCCTCCAAGTCCATTTCGGGCGTCCGGGGAAATTTTCACAGCATTCACCCTTCAGGTGTAGACACGTTTTTTCTTCAAAAATCGGTTATGATCAATGAATTTTTTTTTTCAAAGAAAAGTTGGAAATCATCTCTTTTCAAAAGCATGTCGGTTTTTAGCTAGACAACTTATTTTCTCTTTTTCCACCTTTTTCTTTACTTGCTTTCTCTTTTTTTTTTTTTTTTTCTTATTTGCTCTCTTTTTCTTTACTTGCTCTCTTCTTTTCCCTTTTGTTCTCTTTTCCATTTCATTCATTTCATTTTTTTCTTTTCTATTTTTATTTTTATCATGATTTTTTTGTTTATTTTACATATACATTTTTTGGACGATGTTCCTAAACGAAGAACTCTACACGGTTCCAGAATTTCAAACATCATCGATAGTAATGATATATAAACACTAACGCAACAATCTAAAAAAATGTATGCACTATACAAATGACAATCGAAACAACAAAAACAAACATTAGTCTCTCAAGTCAAAACAATAACATAGAATAAAAATGATAAAAGAAATATGAAAGAAAACATGAATCTGGGGATCTCCCAGTCACGTATCTCCACTCCCTCCCAAGAAGTCAAGCAAATCGGCCATCTCCTCGTCCTCGTGGGCCTCTTCTCCATCGCCGGGAGCTTCTGGGGGTGCCTTTCCTGCTTGGGCCTCGGGCCAATCTCCGGGCCATGCAACCTCTGCCCTGAACTGGTCTGGAGTAGGGCATGAAAAAGAAGCGTAGCCCTGGCTCTGCATGCTAAGGCTCATCTGGTACAGACAATCATGGGTCTGTACATGTGCTCGGTGGTTGGCCGCCTGCTGGCGAACCAAATGCCGTAAATACTGCTCCATGTCAAATGCCCCAGCCTGGCCAGCCTGATGAGGTGGTGGTGGCGCGCCTGCGGCCTGTGGAGCATCACCCTGAGCCTGTCTCTGGGTACAGTACTTCTCAATAAAAGCCCGGGTGATGGGCGGCCGAATCACCTTGGTAGGTGCAACGGGGACTCCGAACGACTGGCAGAGTCCTGTGATCAGTGCGGGAAATCCCAGGGCCCTGTTGGACTTATCTGGGTCCAAAGGGTGCCTAGTAGGCGCCATACCTGCAAAAATATAGATGGCATCAGCGATCAACTGAGCCACATGGATGCTCATCCGTGTCAGGATGGCGTACACCAGCTGACACTTCGGCATGGGAAGGTCGGAATTATGATCGGTGGGCAGGATGTCGCTGAGGAGCAATGTCATCCATATCTGGGTCAGGGTGGTCATGTTGGTGCGCATGATTCGCACTCGCCTCCCTGCAGCAGTCCGGGCAAAATCCTGCCCCGGTATACATAGCAGCTGGGCGATGGCCTCCTCATCGAACCCATCAGACCGGTTCCTCCTCTGGCCATACTCACATTCCTGACCCTCTTCCAGCACCAACGGATATCCTAGGAGTTGGCCGATAGCGTCGGCATCAAACGGGATCCACTGACCCCTTACCCAGGATCTCATGTCACGCACGCCCTCCTCTGTTGGCCAAGCATTGGCATAAAACTCAAGGACTATTTCTGGATCAAACTTGGCCATGGGAGTAACCAGTGGTGCCCACCGCCGGCGCCCTATTTCCTCCTGGAAATCAGTATACTCGTCGTCCCTGAGCTGGACACGTCGCTCCCGGAGAAATGACCATCCCTTGATGGCCTCGAAGCGCTGCTGGTGTACAACGCTCCTAAAGCGGTGACTGTCATACTCCGGAGCGGAACTAGTTTCTTCGGCTGCCTTGTCCTTCCTGGACCTCTTTGAGGCAAGCTTCCTCGGGGCCATTTCCTGCGAAGGCAAACATTTGGAAAGTTAGTTTTACCAGTGGGACACTACTCTTAAAACAAAAATGGCATACAACCTCCTCCCATAAATACAAACATCAATGTAAATTTAGAGCAAGCTCATGCGCATATTTCCTCACGAATGTTCACTTGCACAAGACATTCTATTAACTAAGAAAAATGCACCCATATACAATCAAGGCAGCTTCGTTACCTAGATTATTTACATGTACTTCCAAGGTGTATTTGTTACTTACATCACACACATCTCCTTGGCTGAATTTACATACATGCATACTCAAAGCATTTTGGGGTACCAAAAATTGCACATGTGCACATCTTGGTATTTCTAATACCCATACATACACAAACTTCATGATGAATCTTGACTATCTACACAATAAGGTGCTACATTTCATGCCCTTTTCAAGTTTTTGCTACCTAAAGCCGCATGCAAATTCAAGTATATTTTCCTTTGCTGACTAAAATTGTATTCAAATTAAAAGGTATATATTTTTTTTGTAATGTATTTTCTTTACATAACATGCAACATATTTATATATACTTTTTTGTGAGACATTTCGACTACCAAAAGTTATATGTACATACATCCAAGTATTTTGCTATCATACCCAAAGTGTAAATTGCGAAAGGTATTTTGCTACTTATTCTAAACCTACACATTCATGACGAGCAAAATTCCTAAACATCTAGGCGTAGGAAATTATTGTAGCGTGGCCCATAGCTGATTGCTGGCCAAAAAGGGTAACTTTACCCAATATGCACCTCCTCTTGTGTTCTTTTTGCATAAAATTTTAATTCCCAGGCCTAGGATATATGTGGGCAATTACTCTAGCCTTTTTTTCGGGGAATGAATGCATATTCCAAAAATATGTACAAACCAAAATGCCCCATGGATTGTTTCCTTACAAAAGTCATGCGCTAATGCCATTGAGGCATTT